>NW_027194498.1:0-67290 GCF_032444005.1 Ranitomeya imitator
GACTGGTTAAAATTTTTGGTGGTTTCTTTTTCAGTCCATAGGCCTACATCATGTGGCAAACCGGTGAGCATGTGGCTCTATTAGTATAGGAGATACCTGAAAACATATCACACTTTTCATCATAGTGCTTTTACCAATGCATAAAATGCATGGAGAAGTCATTTCGAATGACTGGTCCTCAGTGTTGTGAGAACGATGACTGGTTAAAATTTTTGGTGGTTTCTTGTTCAGTCCATAGGCCTACATCATGTGTCAAACCGGTGAGCATGTGGCTCTATTAGTATAGTAGATACCTGAAAACATATCACACTTTTCATCATAGTGCTTTTACCAATGCATAAAATGCATGGAGAAGTCATTTCGAATGACTGGTCCTCAGTGTTGTGAGAACGATGACTGGTTAAAATTTTTGGTGGTTTCTTGTTCAGTCCATAGGCCTACATCATGTGGCAAACCGGTGAGCATGTGGCTCTATTAGTATAGGAGATACCTGAAAACATATCACACTTTTCATCATAGTGCTTTTACCAATGCATAAAATGCATGGAGAAGTCATTTCGAATGACTGGTCCTCAGTGTTGTGAGAACGATGACTGGTTAAAATTTTTGGTGGTTTCTTGTTCAGTCCATAGGCCTACATCATGTGGCAAACCGGTGAGCATGTGGCTCTATTAGTATAGGAGATACCTGAAAACATATCACACTTTTCATCATAGTGCTTTTACCAATGCATAAAATGCATGGAGAAGTCATTTCGAATGACTGGTCCTCAGTGTTGTGAAAACGATGACTGGTTAAAATTTTTGGTGGTTTCTTGTTCAGTCCATAGGCCTACATCATGTGGCAAACCGGTGAGCATGTGGCTCTATTAGTATAGGAGATACCTGAAAACATATCACATTTTTCATCATAGTGCTTTTACCAATGCATAAAATGCATGGAGAAGTCATTTCGAATGACTGGTCCTCAGTGTTGTGAGAACGATGACTGGTTAAAATTTTTGGTGGTTTCTTGTTCAGTCCATAGGCCTACATCATGTGTCAAACCGGTGAGCATGTGGCTCTATTAGTATAGTAGATACCTGAAAACATATCACACTTTTCATCATAGTGCTTTTACCAATGCATAAAATGCATGGAGAAGTCATTTCGAATGACTGGTCCTCAGTGTTGTGAGAACGATGACTGGTTAAAATTTTTGGTGGTTTCTTGTTCAGTCCATAGGCCTACATCATGTGGCAAACCGGTGAGCATGTGGCTCTATTAGTATAGGAGATACCTGAAAACATATCACACTTTTCATCATAGTGCTTTTACCAATGCATAAAATGCATGGAGAAGTCATTTCGAATGACTGGTCCTCAGTGTTGTGAGAACGATGACTGGTTAAAATTTTTGGTGGTTTCTTGTTCAGTCCATAGGCCTACATCATGTGGCAAACCGGTGAGCATGTGGCTCTATTAGTATAGGAGATACCTGAAAACATATCACACTTTTCATCATAGTGCTTTTACCAATGCATAAAATGCATGGAGAAGTCATTTCGAATGACTGGTCCTCAGTGTTGTGAAAACGATGACTGGTTAAAATTTTTGGTGGTTTCTTGTTCAGTCCATAGGCCTACATCATGTGGCAAACCGGTGAGCATGTGGCTCTATTAGTATAGGAGATACCTGAAAACATATCACACTTTTCATCATAGTGCTTTTACCAATGCATAAAATGCATGGAGAAGTCATTTCGAATGACTGGTCCTCAGTGTTGTGAGAACGATGACTGGTTAAAATTTTTGATGGTTTCTTGTTCAGTCCATAGGCCTACATCATGTGGCAAACCCGTGAGCATGTGGCTCTATTAGTATAGGAGATACCTGAAAACATATCACACTTTTCATCATAGTGCTTTTACCAATGAATTAAATGCATGGAGAAGTCATTTCGAATGACTGGTCCTCAGTGTTGTGAGAACGATGACTGGTTAAAATTTTTGGTGGTTTCTTGTTCAGTCCATAGGCCTACATCATGTGGCAAACCGGTGAGCATGTGGCTCTATTAGTATAGGAGATACCTGAAAACATATCACACTTTTCATCATAGTGCTTTTACCAATGCATAAAATGCATGGAGAAGTCATTTCGAATGACTGGTCCTCAGTGTTGTGAGAATGATGACTGGTTAAAATTTTTGGTGGTTTCTTTTTCAGTCCATAGGCCTACATCATGTGGCAAACCGGTGAGCATGTGGCTCTATTAGTATAGGAGATACCTGAAAACATATCACACTTTTCATCATAGTGCTTTTACCAATGCATAAAATGCATGGAGAAGTCATTTCGAATGACTGGTCCTCAGTGTTGTGAGAACGATGACTGGTTAAAATTTTTGGTGGTTTCTTGTTCAGTCCATAGGCCTACATCATGTGTCAAACCGGTGAGCATGTGGCTCTATTAGTATAGTAGATACCTGAAAACATATCACACTTTTCATCATAGTGCTTTTACCAATGCATAAAATGCATGGAGAAGTCATTTCGAATGACTGGTCCTCAGTGTTGTGAGAACGATGACTGGTTAAAATTTTTGGTGGTTTCTTGTTCAGTCCATAGGCCTACATCATGTGGCAAACCGGTGAGCATGTGGCTCTATTAGTATAGGAGATACCTGAAAACATATCACACTTTTCATCATAGTGCTTTTACCAATGCATAAAATGCATGGAGAAGTCATTTCGAATGACTGGTCCTCAGTGTTGTGAGAACGATGACTGGTTAAAATTTTTGGTGGTTTCTTGTTCAGTCCATAGGCCTACATCATGTGGCAAACCGGTGAGCATGTGGCTCTATTAGTATAGGAGATACCTGAAAACATATCACACTTTTCATCATAGTGCTTTTACCAATGCATAAAATGCATGGAGAAGTCATTTCGAATGACTGGTCCTCAGTGTTGTGAGAACGATGACTGGTTTAAATTTTTGGTGGTTTCTTGTTCAGTCCATAGGCCTACATCATGTGGCAAACCGGTGAGCATGTGGCTCTATTAGTATAGGAGATACCTGAAAACATATCACACTTTTCATCATAGTGCTTTTACCAATGCATAAAATGCATGGAGAAGTCATTTCGAATGACTGGTCCTCAGTGTTGTGAGAACGATGACTGGTTAAAATTTTTGGTGGTTTCTTGTTCAGTCCATAGGCCTACATCATGTGGCAAACCGGTGAGCATGTGGCTCTATTAGTATAGGAGATACCTGAAAACATATCACACTTTTCATCATAGTGCTTTTACCAATGCATAAAATGCATGGAGAAGTCATTTCGAATGACTGGTCCTCAGTGTTGTGAGAACGATGACTGGTTAAAATTTTTGGTGGTTTCTTGTTCAGTCCATAGGCCTACATCATGTGGCAAACCCGTGAGCATGTGGCTCTATTAGTATAGGAGATACCTGAAAACATATCACACTTTTCATCATAGTGCTTTTACCAATGCATAAAATGCATGGAGAAGTCATTTCGAATGACTGGTCCTCAGTGTTGTGAGAACGATGACTGGTTAAAATTTTTGGTGGTTTCTTGTTCAGTCCATAGGCCTACATCATGTGTCAAACCCGTGAGCATGTGGCTCTATTAGTATAGGAGATACCTGAAAACATATCACACTTTTCATCATAGTGCTTTTACCAATGCATAAAATGCATGGAGAAGTCATTTCGAATGACTGGTCCTCAGTGTTGTGAGAATGATGACTGGTTAAAATTTTTCGTGGTTTCTTGTTCAGTCCATAGGCCTACATCATGTGGCAAACCCGTGAGCATGTGGCTCTATTAGTATAGGAGATACCTGAAAACATATCACACTTTTCATCATAGTGCTTTTACCAATGCATAAAATGCATGGAGAAGTCATTTCGAATGACTGGTCCTCAGTGTTGTGAGAACGATGACTGGTTAAAATTTTTGGTGGTTTCTTGTTCAGTCCATAGGCCTACATCATGTGGCAAACCGGTGAGCATGTGGCTCTATTAGTATAGGAGATACCTGAAAACATATCACATTTTTCATCATAGTGCGTTTACCAATGCATAAAATGCATGGAGAAGTCATTTCGAATGACTTGTCCTCAGTGTTGTGAGAACGATGACTGGTTAAAATTTTTGGTGGTTTCTTGTTCAGTCCATAGGCCTACATCATGTGGCAAACCGGTGAGCATGTGGCTCTATTAGTATAGGAGATACCTGAAAACATATCACACTTTTCATCATAGTGCTTTTACCAATGCATAAAATGCATGGAGAAGTCATTTCGAATGACTGGTCCTCAGTGTTGTGAGAACGATGACTGGTTAAAATTTTTGGTGGTTTCTTGTTCAGTCCATAGGCCTACATCATGTGGCAAACCGGTGAGCATGTGGCTCTATTAGTATAGGAGATACCTGAAAACATATCACACTTTTCATCATAGTGCTTTTACCAATGCATAAAATGCATGGAGAAGTCATTTCGAATGACTGGTCCTCAGTGTTGTGAGAACGATGACTGGTTAAAATTTTTGGTGGTTTCTTGTTCAGTCCATAGGCCTACATCATGTGGCAAACCGGTGAGCATGTGGCTCTATTAGTATAGGAGATACCTGAAAACATATCACACTTTTCATCATAGTGCTTTTACCAATGCATAAAATGCATGGAGAAGTCATTTCGAATGACTGGTCCTCAGTGTTGTGAGAACGATGACTGGTTAAAAGTTTTGGTGGTTTCTTGTTCAGTCCATAGGCCTACATCATGTGGCAAACCGGTGAGCATGTGGCTCTATTAGTATAGGAGATACCTGAAAACATATCACACTTTTCATCATAGTGCTTTTACCAATGCATAAAATGCATGGAGAAGTCATTTCGAATGACTGGTCCTCAGTGTTGTGAAAACGATGACTGGTTAAAATTTTTGGTGGTTTCTTGTTCAGTCCATAAGCCTACATCATGTGGCAAACCGGTGAGCATGTGGCTCTATTAGTATAGGAGATACCTGAAAACATATCACACTTTTCATCATAGTGCTTTTACCAATGCATAAAATGCATGGAGAAGTCATTTCGAATGACTGGTCCTCAGTGTTGTGAGAACGATGACTGGTTAAAATTTTTGGTGGTTTCTTGTTCAGTCCATAGGCCTACATCATGTGGCAAACCCGTGAGCATGTGGCTCTATTAGTATAGGAGATACCTGAAAACATATCACACTTTTCATCATAGTGCTTTTACCAATGAATTAAATGCATGGAGAAGTCATTTCGAATGACTGGTCCTCAGTGTTGTGAGAACGATGACTGGTTAAAATTTTTGGTGGTTTCTTGTTCAGTCCATAGGCCTACATCATGTGGCAAACCGGTGAGCATGTGGCTCTATTAGTATAGGAGATACCTGAAAACATATCACACTTTTCATCATAGTGCTTTTACCAATGCATAAAATGCATGGAGAAGTCATTTCGAATGACTGGTCCTCAGTGTTGTGAGAATGATGAATGGTTAAAATTTTTGGTGGTTTCTTTTTCAGTCCATAGGCCTACATCATGTGGCAAACCGGTGAGCATGTGGCTCTATTAGTATAGGAGATACCTGAAAACATATCACACTTTTCATCATAGTGCTTTTACCAATGCATAAAATGCATGGAGAAGTCATTTCGAATGACTGGTCCTCAGTGTTGTGAGAACGATGACTGGTTAAAATTTTTGGTGGTTTCTTGTTCAGTCCATAGGCCTACATCATGTGTCAAACCGGTGAGCATGTGGCTCTATTAGTATAGTAGATACCTGAAAACATATCACACTTTTCATCATAGTGCTTTTACCAATGCATAAAATGCATGGAGAAGTCATTTCGAATGACTGGTCCTCAGTGTTGTGAGAACGATGACTGGTTAAAATTTTTGGTGGTTTCTTGTTCAGTCCATAGGCCTACATCATGTGGCAAACCGGTGAGCATGTGGCTCTATTAGTATAGGAGATACCTGAAAACATATCACACTTTTCATCATAGTGCTTTTACCAATGCATAAAATGCATGGAGAAGTCATTTCGAATGACTGGTCCTCAGTGTTGTGAGAACGATGACTGGTTAAAATTTTTGGTGGTTTCTTGTTCAGTCCATAGGCCTACATCATGTGGCAAACCGGTGAGCATGTGGCTCTATTAGTATAGGAGATACCTGAAAACATATCACACTTTTCATCATAGTGCTTTTACCAATGCATAAAATGCATGGAGAAGTCATTTCGAATGACTGGTCCTCAGTGTTGTGAAAACGATGACTGGTTAAAATTTTTGGTGGTTTCTTGTTCAGTCCATAGGCCTACATCATGTGGCAAACCGGTGAGCATGTGGCTCTATTAGTATAGGAGATACCTGAAAACATATCACACTTTTCATCATAGTGCTTTTACCAATGCATAAAATGCATGGAGAAGTCATTTCGAATGACTGGTCCTCAGTGTTGTGAGAACGATGACTGGTTAAAATTTTTGGTGGTTTCTTGTTCAGTCCATAGGCCTACATCATGTGGCAAACCCGTGAGCATGTGGCTCTATTAGTATAGGAGATACCTGAAAACATATCACACTTTTCATCATAGTGCTTTTACCAATGCATAAAATGCATGGAGAAGTCATTTCGAATGACTGGTCCTCAGTGTTGTGAGAACGATGACTGGTTAAAATTTTTGGTGGTTTCTTGTTCAGTCCATAGGCCTACATCATGTGTCAAACCGGTGAGCATGTGGCTCTATTAGTATAGTAGATACCTGAAAACATATCACACTTTTCATCATAGTGCTTTTACCAATGCATAAAATGCATGGAGAAGTCATTTCGAATGACTGGTCCTCAGTGTTGTGAGAACGATGACTGGTTAAAATTTTTGGTGGTTTCTTGTTCAGTCCATAGGCCTACATCATGTGGCAAACCGGTGAGCATGTGGCTCTATTAGTATAGGAGATACCTGAAAACATATCACACTTTTCATCATAGTGCTTTTACCAATGCATAAAATGCATGGAGAAGTCATTTCGAATGACTGGTCCTCAGTGTTGTGAGAACGATGACTGGTTAAAATTTTTGGTGGTTTCTTGTTCAGTCCATAGGCCTACATCATGTGGCAAACCCGTGAGCATGTGGCTCTATTAGTATAGGAGATACCTGAAAACATATCACACTTTTCATCATAGTGCTTTTACCAATGCATAAAATGCATGGAGAAGTCATTTCGAATGACTGGTCCTCAGTGTTGTGAGAACGATGACTGGTTAAAATTTTTGGTGGTTTCTTGTTCAGTCCATAGGCCTACATCATGTGTCAAACCGGTGAGCATGTGGCTCTATTAGTATAGTAGATACCTGAAAACATATCACACTTTTCATCATAGTGCTTTTACCAATGCATAAAATGCATGGAGAAGTCATTTCGAATGACTGGTCCTCAGTGTTGTGAGAACGATGACTGGTTAAAATTTTTGGTGGTTTCTTGTTCAGTCCATAGGCCTACATCATGTGTCAAACCGGTGAGCATGTGGCTCTATTAGTATAGTAGATACCTGAAAACATATCACACTTTTCATCATAGTGCTTTTACCAATGCATAAAATGCATGGAGAAGTCATTTCGAATGACTGGTCCTCAGTGTTGTGAGAACGATGACTGGTTAAAATTTTTGGTGGTTTCTTGTTCAGTCCATAGGCCTACATCATGTGGCAAACCGGTGAGCATGTGGCTCTATTAGTATAGGAGATACCTGAAAACATATCACACTTTTCATCATAGTGCTTTTACCAATGCATAAAATGCATGGAGAAGTCATTTCGAATGACTGGTCCTCAGTGTTGTGAGAACGATGACTGGTTAAAATTTTTGGTGGTTTCTTGTTCAGTCCATAGGCCTACATCATGTGGCAAACCGGTGAGCATGTGGCTCTATTAGTATAGGAGATACCTGAAAACATATCACACTTTTCATCATAGTGCTTTTACCAATGCATAAAATGCATGGAGAAGTCATTTCGAATGACTGGTCCTCAGTGTTGTGAAAACGATGACTGGTTAAAATTTTTGGTGGTTTCTTGTTCAGTCCATAGGCCTACATCATGTGGCAAACCGGTGAGCATGTGGCTCTATTAGTATAGGAGATACCTGAAAACATATCACACTTTTCATCATAGTGCTTTTACCAATGCATAAAATGCATGGAGAAGTCATTTCGATTGACTGGTCCTCAGTGTTGTGAGAACGATGACTGGTTAAAATTTTTGGTGGTTTCTTGTTCAGTCCATAGGCCTACATCATGTGGCAAACCGGTGAGCATGTGGCTCTATTAGTATAGGAGATACCTGAAAACATATCACACTTTTCATCATAGTGCTTTTACCAATGAATTAAATGCATGGAGAAGTCATTTCGAATGACTGGTCCTCAGTGTTGTAAGAACGATGACTGGTTAAAATTTTTGGTGGTTTCTTGTTCAGTCCATAGGCCTACATCATGTGGCAAACCGGTGAGCATGTGGCTCTATTAGTATAGGAGATACCTGAAAACATATCACACTTTTCATCATAGTGCTTTTACCAATGCATAAAATGCATGGAGAAGTCATTTCGAATGACTGGTCCTCAGTGTTGTGAGAACGATGACTGGTTAAAATTTTTGGTGGTTTCTTGTTCAGTCCATAGGCCTACATCATGTGTCAAACCGGTGAGCATGTGGCTCTATTAGTATAGTAGATACCTGAAAACATATCACACTTTTCATAAAAGTGCTTTTACCAATGCATAAAATGCATGGAGAAGTCATTTCGAATGACTGGTCCTCAGTGTTGTGAGAACGATGACTGGTTAAAATTTTTGGTGGTTTCTTGTTCAGTCCATAGGCCTACATCATGTGGCAAACCGGTGAGCATGTGGCTCTATTAGTATAGGAGATACCTGAAAACATATCACACTTTTCATCATAGTGCTTTTAAAAAATGCATAAAATGCATGGAGAAGTCATTTCGAATGACTGGTCCTCAGTGTTGTGAGAACGATGACTGGTTAAAATTTTTGGTGGTTTCTTGTTCAGTCCATAGGCCTACATCATGTGGCAAACCGGTGAGCATGTGGCTCTATTAGTATAGGAGATACCTGAAAACATATCACACTTTTCATCATAGTGCTTTTACCAATGCATAAAATGCATGGAGAAGTCATTTCGAATGACTGGTCCTCAGTGTTGTGAAAACGATGACTGGTTAAAATTTTTGGTGGTTTCTTGTTCAGTCCATAGGCCTACATCATGTGGCAAACCGGTGAGCATGTGGCTCTATTAGTATAGGAGATACCTGAAAACATATCACACTTTTCATCATAGTGCTTTTACCAATGCATAAAATGCATGGAGAAGTCATTTCGAATGACTGGTCCTCAGTGTTGTGAGAACGATGACTGGTTAAAATTTTTGGTGGTTTCTTGTTCAGTCCATAGGCCTACATCATGTGGCAAACCGGTGAGCATGTGGCTCTATTAGTATAGGAGATACCTGAAAACATATCACACTTTTCATCATAGTGCTTTTACCAATGAATTAAATGCATGGAGAAGTCATTTCGAATGACTGGTCCTCAGTGTTGTGAGAACGATGACTGGTTAAAATTTTTGGTGGTTTCTTGTTCAGTCCATAGGCCTACATCATGTGGCAAACCGGTGAGCATGTGGCTCTATTAGTATAGGAGATACCTGAAAACATATCACACTTTTCATCATAGTGCTTTTACCAATGCATAAAATGCATGGAGAAGTCATTTCGAATGACTGGTCCTCAGTGTTGTGAAAACGATGACTGGTTAAAATTTTTGGTGGTTTCTTGTTCAGTCCATAGGCCTACATCATGTGGCAAACCGGTGAGCATGTGGCTCTATTAGTATAGGAGATACCTGAAAACATATCACACTTTTCATCATAGTGCTTTTACCAATGCATAAAATGCATGGAGAAGTCATTTCGAATGACTGGTCCTCAGTGTTGTGAGAACGATGACTGGTTAAAATTTTTGGTGGTTTCTTGTTCAGTCCATAGGCCTACATCATGTGGCAAACCCGTGAGCATGTGGCTCTATTAGTATAGGAGATACCTGAAAACATATCACACTTTTCATCATAGTGCTTTTACCAATGCATAAAATGCATGGAGAAGTCATTTCGAATGACTGGTCCTCAGTGTTGTGAGAACGATGACTGGTTAAAATTTTTGGTGGTTTCTTGTTCAGTCCATAGGCCTACATCATGTGTCAAACCGGTGAGCATGTGGCTCTATTAGTATAGTAGATACCTGAAAACATATCACACTTTTCATCATAGTGCTTTTACCAATGCATAAAATGCATGGAGAAGTCATTTCGAATGACTGGTCCTCAGTGTTGTGAGAACGATGACTGGTTAAAATTTTTGGTGGTTTCTTGTTCAGTCCATAGGCCTACATCATGTGGCAAACCGGTGAGCATGTGGCTCTATTAGTATAGGAGATACCTGAAAACATATCACACTTTTCATCATAGTGCTTTTACCAATGCATAAAATGCATGGAGAAGTCATTTCGAATGACTGGTCCTCAGTGTTGTGAGAACGATGACTGGTTAAAATTTTTGGTGGTTTCTTGTTCAGTCCATAGGCCTACATCATGTGGCAAACCGGTGAGCATGTGGCTCTATTAGTATAGGAGATACCTGAAAACATATCACACTTTTCATCATAGTGCTTTTACCAATGCATAAAATGCATGGAGAAGTCATTTCGAATGACTGGTCCTCAGTGTTGTGAAAACGATGACTGGTTAAAATTTTTGGTGGTTTCTTGTTCAGTCCATAGGCCTACATCATGTGGCAAACCGGTGAGCATGTGGCTCTATTAGTATAGGAGATACCTGAAAACATATCACACTTTTCATCATAGTGCTTTTACCAATGCATAAAATGCATGGAGAAGTCATTTCGAATGACTGGTCCTCAGTGTTGTGAGAACGATGACTGGTTAAAATTTTTGGTGGTTTCTTGTTCAGTCCATAGGCCTACATCATGTGGCAAACCGGTGAGCATGTGGCTCTATTAGTATAGGAGATACCTGAAAACATATCACACTTTTCATCATAGTGCTTTTACCAATGAATTAAATGCATGGAGAAGTCATTTCGAATGACTGGTCCTCAGTGTTGTGAGAACGATGACTGGTTAAAATTTTTGGTGGTTTCTTGTTCAGTCCATAGGCCTACATCATGTGGCAAACCGGTGAGCATGTGGCTCTATTAGTATAGGAGATACCTGAAAACATATCACACTTTTCATCATAGTGCTTTTACCAATGCATAAAATGCATGGAGAAGTCATTTCGAATGACTGGTCCTCAGTGTTGTGAGAACGATGACTGGTTAAAATTTTTGGTGGTTTCTTGTTCAGTCCATAGGCCTACATCATGTGGCAAACCGGTGAGCATGTGGCTCTATTAGTATAGGAGATACCTGAAAACATATCACACTTTTCATCATAGTGCTTTTACCAATGCATAAAATGCATGGAGAAGTCATTTCGAATGACTGGTCCTCAGTGTTGTGAGAACGATGACTGGTTAAAATTTTTGGTGGTTTCTTGTTCAGTCCATAGGCCTACATCATGTGGCAAACCGGTGAGCATGTGGCTCTATTAGTATAGGAGATACCTGAAAACATATCACACTTTTCATCATAGTGCTTTTACCAATGCATAAAATGCATGGAGAAGTCATTTCGAATGACTGGTCCTCAGTGTTGTGAGAACGATGACTGGTTAAAATTTTTGGTGGTTTCTTGTTCAGTCCATAGGCCTACATCATGTGGCAAACCGGTGAGCATGTGGCTCTATTAGTATAGGAGATACCTGAAAACATATCACACTTTTCATCATAGTGCTTTTACCAATGCATAAAATGCATGGAGAAGTCATTTCGAATGACTGGTCCGCAGTGTTGTGAGAACGATGACTGGTTAAAATTTTTGGTGGTTTCTTGTTCAGTCCATAGGCCTACATCATGTGGCAAACCGGTGAGCATGTGGCTCTATTAGTATAGGAGATACCTGAAAACATATCACACTTTTCATCATAGTGCTTTTACCAATGCATAAAATGCATGGAGAAGTCATTTCGAATGACTGGTTCTCAGTGTTGTGAGAACGATGACTGGTTAAAATTTTTGGTGGTTTCTTGTTCAGTCCATAGGCCTACATCATGTGGCAAACCGGTGAGCATGTGGCTCTATTAGTATAGGAGATACCTGAAAACATATCACACTTTTCATCATAGTGCTTTTACCAATGCATAAAATGCATGGAGAAGTCATTTCGAATGACTGGTCCTCAGTGTTGTGAGAACGATGACTGGTTAAAATTTTTGGTGGTTTCTTGTTCAGTCCATAGGCTTACATCATGTGGCAAACCGGTGAGCATGTGGCTTTATTAGTATAGGAGATACCTGAAAACATATCACACTTTTCATCATAGTGCTTTTACCAATGCATAAAATGCATGGAGAAGTCATTTCGAATGACTGGTCCTCAGTGTTGTGAGAACGATGACTGGTTAAAAGTTTTGGTGGTTTCTTGTTCAGTCCATAGGCCTACATCATGTGGCAAACCGGTGAGCATGTGGCTCTATTAGTATAGGAGATACCTGAAAACATATCACACTTTTCATCATAGTGCTTTTACCAATGCATAAAATGCATGGAGAAGTCATTTCGAATGACTGGTCCTCAGTGTTGTGAAAACGATGACTGGTTAAAATTTTTGGTGGTTTCTTGTTCAGTCCATAGGCCTACATCATGTGGCAAACCGGTGAGCATGTGGCTCTATTAGTATAGGAGATACCTGAAAACATATCACACTTTTCATCATAGTGCTTTTACCAATGCATAAAATGCATGGAGAAGTCATTTCGAATGACTGGTCCTCAGTGTTGTGAGAACGATGACTGGTTAAAAGTTTTGGTGGTTTCTTGTTCAGTCCATAGGCCTACATCATGTGGCAAACCGGTGAGCATGTGGCTCTATTAGTATAGGAGATACCTGAAAACATATCACACTTTTCATCATAGTGCTTTTACCAATGCATAAAATGCATGGAGAAGTCATTTCGAATGACTGGTCCTCAGTGTTGTGAGAACGATGACTGGTTAAAATTTTTGGTGGTTTCTTGTTCAGTCCATAGGCCTACATCATGTGGCAAACCGGTGAGCATGTGGCTCTATTAGTATAGGAGATACCTGAAAACATATCACACTTTTCATCATAGTGCTTTTACCAATGCATAAAATGCATGGAGAAGTCATTTCGAATGACTGGTCCTCAGTGTTGTGAGAACGATGACTGGTTAAAATTTTTGGTGGTTTCTTGTTCAGTCCATAGGCCTACATCATGTGGCAAACCGGTGAGCATGTGGCTCTATTAGTATAGGAGATACCTGAAAACGTATCACACTTTTCATCATAGTGCTTTTACCAATGCATAAAATGCATGGAGAAGTCATTTCGAATGACTGGTCCTCAGTGTTGTGAGAACGATGACTGGTTAAAATTTTTGGTGGTTTCTTGTTCAGTCCATAGGCCTACATCATGTGGCAAACCGGTGAGCATGTGGCTCTATTAGTATAGGAGATACCTGAAAACATATCACACTTTTCATCATAGTGCTTTTACCAATGCATAAAATGCATGGAGAAGTCATTTCGAATGACTGGTCCTCAGTGTTGTGAGAACGATGACTGGTTAAAATTTTTGGTGGTTTCTTGTTCAGTCCATAGGCCTACATCATGTGGCAAACCGGTGAGCATGTGGCTCTATTAGTATAGGAGATACCTGAAAACATATCACACTTTTCATCATAGTGCTTTTACCAATGCATAAAATGCATGGAGAAGTCATTTCGAATGACTGGTCCTCAGTGTTGTGAGAACGATGACTGGTTAAAATTTTTGGTGGTTTCTTGTTCAGTCCATAGGCCTACATCATGTGGCAAACCGGTGAGCATGTGGCTCTATTAGTATAGGAGATACCTGAAAACATATCACACTTTTCATCATAGTGCTTTTACCAATGCATAAAATGCATGGAGAAGTCATTTCGAATGACTGGTCCTCAGTGTTGTGAGAACGATGACTGGTTAAAATTTTTGGTGGTTTCTTGTTCAGTCCATAGGCCTACATCATGTGGCAAACCGGTGAGCATGTGGCTCTATTAGTATAGGAGATACCTGAAAACATATCACACTTTTCATCATAGTGCTTTTACCAATGCATAAAATGCATGGAGAAGTCATTTCGAATGACTGGTCCTCAGTGTTGTGAGAACGATGACTGGTTAAAATTTTTGGTGGTTTCTTGTTCAGTCCATAGGCCTACATCATGTGGCAAACCGGTGAGCATGTGGCTCTATTAGTATAGGAGATACCTGAAAACATATCACACTTTTCATCATAGTGCTTTTACCAATGCATAAAATGCATGGAGAAGTCATTTCGAATGACTGGTCCTCAGTGTTGTGAGAACGATGACTGGTTAAAATTTTTGGTGGTTTCTTGTTCAGTCCATAGGCCTACATCATGTGGCAAACCGGTGAGCATGTGGCTCTATTAGTATAGGAGATACCTGAAAACATATCACACTTTTCATCATAGTGCTTTTACCAATGCATAAAATGCATGGAGAAGTCATTTCGAATGACTGGTCCTCAGTGTTGTGAGAACGATGACTGGTTAAAATTTTTGGTGGTTTCTTGTTCAGTCCATAGGCCTACATCATGTGGCAAACCGGTGAGCATGTGGCTCTATTAGTATAGGAGATACCTGAAAACATATCACACTTTTCATCATAGTGCTTTTACCAATGCATAAAATGCATGGAGAAGTCATTTCGAATGACTGGTCCTCAGTGTTGTGAGAACGATGACTGGTTAAAATTTTTGGTGGTTTCTTGTTCAGTCCATAGGCCTACATCATGTGGCAAACCGGTGAGCATGTGGCTCTATTAGTATAGGAGATACCTGAAAACATATCACACTTTTCATCATAGTGCTTTTACCAATGCATAAAATGCATGGAGAAGTCATTTCGAATGACTGGTCCTCAGTGTTGTGAGAACGATGACTGGTTAAAATTTTTGGTGGTTTCTTGTTCAGTCCATAGGCCTACATCATGTGGCAAACCGGTGAGCATGTGGCTCTATTAGTATAGGAGATACCTGAAAACATATCACACTTTTCATCATAGTGCTTTTACCAATGCATAAAATGCATGGAGAAGTCATTTCGAATGACTGGTCCTCAGTGTTGTGAGAACGATGACTGGTTAAAATTTTTGGTGGTTTCTTGTTCAGTCCATAGGCCTACATCATGTGGCAAACCGGTGAGCATGTGGCTCTATTAGTATAGGAGATACCTGAAAACATATCACACTTTTCATCATAGTGCTTTTACCAATGCATAAAATGCATGGAGAAGTCATTTCGAATGACTGGTCCTCAGTGTTGTGAGAACGATGACTGGTTAAAATTTTTGGTGGTTTCTTGTTCAGTCCATAGGCCTACATCATGTGGCAAACCGGTGAGCATGTGGCTCTATTAGTATAGGAGATACCTGAAAACATATCACACTTTTCATCATAGTGCTTTTACCAATGCATAAAATGCATGGAGAAGTCATTTCGAATGACTGGTCCTCAGTGTTGTGAGAACGATGACTGGTTAAAATTTTTGGTGGTTTCTTGTTCAGTCCATAGGCCTACATCATGAGGTCCTGGTTATGGGGGACTTTAACTACCCGGATATTAACTGGGAAACAGAAACCTGTGAAACGCATAAAGGCAACAGGTTTCTGCTAATAACCAAGAAAAATTATCTTTCACAATTGGTGCAGAATCCAACCAGAGGAGCAGCACTTTTAGACCTAATACTATCTAATAGACCTGACAGAATAACAAATCTGCAGGTGGTTGGGCATTTAGGAAATAGCGACCACAATATTGTGCAGTTTCACCTGTCTTTCACTAGGGGGACTTGTCAGGGAGTCACAAAAACATTGAACTTTAGGAAGGCAAAGTTTGACCAGCTTAGAGATGCCCTTAATCTGGTAGACTGGGACAATATCCTCAGAAATGAGAATACAGATAATAAATGGGAAATGTTTAAGAACATCCTAAATAGGCAGTGTAAGCGGTTTATACCTTGTGGGAATAAAAGGACTAGAAATAGGAAAAACCCAATGTGGCTAAACAAAGAAGTAAGACAGGCAATTAACAGTAAAAAGAATACATTTGCACTACTAAAGCAGGATGGCACCATTGAAGCTCTAAAAAACTATAGGGAGAAAAATACTTTATCTAGTAACATAGTAACATAGTAACATAGTTAGTAAGGCCGAAAAAAGACATTTGTCCATCCAGTTCAGCCTATATTCCATCATAATAAATCCCCAGATCTACGTCCTTCTACAGAACCTAATAATTGTATGATACAATATTGTTCTGCTCCAGGAAGACATCCAGGCCTCTCTTGAACCCCTCGACTGAGTTCGCCATCACCACCTCCTCAGGCAAGCAATTCCAGATTCTCACTGCCCTAACAGTAAAGAATCCTCTTCTATGTTGGTGGAAAAACCTTCTCTCCTCCAGACGCAAAGAATGCCCCCTTGTGCCCGTCACCTTCCTTGGTATAAACAGATCCTCAGCGAGATATTTGTATTGTCCCCTTATATACTTATACATGGTTATTAGATCGCCCCTCAGTCGTCTTTTTTCTAGACTAAATAATCCTAATTTCGCTAATCTATCTGGGTATTGTAGTTCTCCCATCCCCTTTATTAATTTTGTTGCCCTCCTTTGTACTCTCTCTAGTTCCATTATATCCTTCCTGAGCACCGGTGCCCAAAACTGGACACAGTACTCCATGTGCGGTCTAACTAGGGATTTGTACAGAGGCAGTATAATGCTCTCATCATGTGTATCCAGACCTCTTTTAATGCACCCCATGATCCTGTTTGCCTTGGCAGCTGCTGCCTGGCACTGGCTGCTCCAGGTAAGTTTATCATTAACTAGGATCCCCAAGTCCTTCTCCCTGTCAGATTTACCCAGTGGTTTCCCATTCAGTGTGTAATGGTGATATTGATTCCTTCTTCCCATGTGTATAACCTTACATTTATCATTGTTAAACCTCATCTGCCACCTTTCAGCCCAAGTTTCCAACTTATCCAGATCCATCTGTAGCAGAATACTATCTTCTCTTGTATTAACTGCTTTACATAGTTTTGTATCATCTGCAAATATCGATATTTTACTGTGTAAACCTTCTACCAGATCATTAATGAATATGTTGAAGAGAACAGGTCCCAATACTGACCCCTGCGTACCCCACTGGTCACAGCGACCCAGTTAGAGACTATACCATTTATAACCACCCTCTGCTTTCTATCACTAAGCCAGTTACTAACCCATTTACACACATTTTCCCCCAGACCAAGCATTCTCATTTTGTGTACCAACCTCTTGTGCGGCACGGTATCAAACGCTTTGGAAAAATCGAGATATACCACGTCCAATGACTCACCGTGGTCCAGCCTATAGCTTACCTCTTCATAAAAACTGATTAGATTGGTTTGACAGGAGCGATTTCTCATAAACCCATGCTGATATGGAGTTAAACAGTTATTCTCATTGAGATAATCCAGAATAACATCCCTCAGAAACCCTTCAAATATTTTACCAACAATAGAGGTTAGACTTACTGGCCTATAATTTCCAGGTTCACTTTTAGAGCCCTTTTTGAATATTGGCACCACATTTGCTATGCGCCAATCCTGCGGAACAGACCCTGTCGCTATAGAGTCACTAAAAATAAGAAATAATGGTTTATCTATTACATTACTTAGTTCTCTTAGTACTCGTGGGTGTATGCCATCCGGACCCGGAGATTTATCTATTTTAATCTTATTTAGCCGGTTTTGCACCTCTTCTTGGGTTAGATTGGTGACCCTTAATATAGGGTTTTCATTGTTTCTTGGGATTTCACCTAGCATTTCATTTTCCACCATGAATACCGTGGAGAAGAAGGTGTTTAATATGTTAGCTTTTTCCTCGTCATCTACAACCATTCTTTCCTCACTATTTTTTAAGGGGCCTACATTTTCAGTTTTTATTCTTTTACTATTGATATAGTTGAAGAACAGTTTGGGATTAGTTTTACTCTCCTTAGCAATGTGCTTCTCTGTTTCCTTTTTGGCAGCTTTAATTAGTTTTTTAGATAAAGTATTTTTCTCCCTATAGTTTTTTAGAGCTTCAATGGTGCCATCCTGCTTTAGTAGTGCAAATGCTTTCTTTTTACTGTTAATTGCCTGTCTTACTTCTTTGTTTAGCCACATTGGGTTTTTCCTATTTCTAGTCCTTTTATTCCCACAAGGTATAAACCGCTTACACTGCCTATTTAGGATGTTCTTAAACATTTCCCATTTATTATCTGTATTCTCATTTCTGAGGATATTGTCCCAGTCTACCAGATTAAGGGCATCTCTAAGCTGTTCAAACTTTGCCTTCCTAAAGTTCAATGTTTTTGTGACTCCCTGACAAGTCCCCCTAGTGAAAGACAGGTGAAACTGCACAATATTGTGGTCGCTATTTCCTAAATGCCCAACCACCTGCAGATTTGTTATTCTGTCAGGTCTATTAGATAGTATTAGGTCTAAAAGTGCTGCTCCTCTGGTTGGATTCTGCACCAATTGTGAAAGATAATTTTTCTTGGTTATTAGCAGAAACCTGTTGCCTTTATGGGTTTCACAGGTTTCTGTTTCCCAGTTAATATCCGGGTAGTTAAAGTCCCCCATAACCAGGACCTCATTATGGGTTGCAGCTTCATCTATCTGCTTTAGAAGTAGACTTTCCATGCTTTCTGTTATATTTGGGGGTTTGTAACAGACCCCAATGAGAATTTTGTTACCATTTTTCCCTCCATGAATTTCAACCCATATGGACTCGACATCCTCATTCCCTTCGCTAATATCCTCCCTTAAAGTGGACTTTAGACAAGACTTTACATAGAGACAAACCCCTCCTCCTCTCCGATTTTTACGATCCTTTCTAAACAGACTGTAACCCTGTAAGTTAACTGCCCAGTCATAGCTTTCATCTAACCATGTCTCGGTTATTCCCACTATGTCAAAGTTACCTGTAGATATTTCTGCTTCTAGTTCTTCCATCTTGTTTGTCAGGCTTCTGGCGTTTGCGAGCATGCAGTTTAGAGGATTTTGTTTTGTTCCAATCTCCTCACTGTGGATTGTTTTAGAAATGTTCTTACCTCCCTTCTGAGTATGTTTTCCTGGGTCGTCTTTGTTCGAGTCTAATGTTTTTCTTCCCGTCCCCTCTTCTTCTAGTTTAACGCCCTCCTGATGAGTGTAGCGAGTCTTCTGGCGAATGTGTGTTTCCCAGGTTTGTTGAGGTGTAGTCCGTCTCTGGCGAGGAGTCCATCATACCAGTAATTCACACCGTGGTCCAGGAATCCAAATCCTTGTTGTCTGCACCATCGTCTTAGCCAGTTGTTTGCATCAAGGATCCTGTTCTATCTCCTGGTGCCATGCCCGTCTACTGGAAGGATAGAAGAAAAAACTACCTGTGCATCCAGTTCCTTTACTTTCTTCCCCAACTCTTCAAAGTCCTTGCAGATTGTCGGTAGGTCCTTCCTTGCCGTGTCATTGGTGCCAACATGTATCAGAAGAAATGGGTGGACGTCCTTGGAGCTGAAGAGCTTTGGTATCCTATCGGTCACATCCTTGATCATCGCACCTGGAAGGCAGCATACTTCTCTTGCAGTTATGTCCGGTCTGCAGATGGCTGCTTCGGTGCCTCTCAGTAGTGAGTCTCCCACCACCACCACTCTTCGTTGCTTCTTGGCTGTACTTTTTGCTGTCACTTGTTGCTGTGTGCCCTTTTCTTTTTTGCTTGCTGGTATTGCTTCATCCTTAGGTGTGCCATCTTCATCCTCTACAAAGATTTGATATCGGTTCTTCAGTTGTGTGGTTGGTGATTTCTCCATGGTCTTCTTGCTTCTTTTGGTCACATGCTTCCACTCATCTGCTTTTGGAGGTTCTCTGACACTTTTTGCACCTTCTGTGACCAGTAGAGATGCTTCTGTTCTGTCTAGAAAGTCTTCATTCTCTTTGATGAGTTTCAAAGTTGCTATTCTTTCTTCCAGACCCCGCACCTTTTCTTCTAAAAGGGCCACTAGTCTACACTTCTGACAGGTGAAATTTAATTCTTCTTCTGGTCGATCTGTGAACATGTAGCACATGCTGCAGCTCACCATGTAGGTTGTCACATCTGCCATGTTGCTCCTAGATCCTGCTGACTTGCTGTGTGTTTTCCTTCTTGTGGAATCTACTCAGCCAAGCTCTCTTGCAATAATGTCCTACAGGCAAAAATTCCGGCGCGCGGTTTGGTGATTCTTTCCAAGCAGCTGGTCCCGGCTGTACCCAATGATCTTCTAGCTTAGGGAGACTCTTCGCTTTTCCCAGAAGGCACCTGGAATATGCAAATTAGCCTCCTCAAGCTTGAATCGCTGGTTTGGTGATTCTTTCCAAGCAGCTGGTCCCGGCTGTACCCAACGATCTTCTAGCTTAGGGAGACTTCGCTTCTCCCAGAAGGCACCTGGAATATGCAAATTAGCCTCCTGAAGCTTGAATCCCTGGTTTGGTGATGCTTTCGAAGCAGCTGGTCCCGGCTGTACCCAACGATCTTCTAGCTTAGGGAGACTTCGCTTCTCCCAGAAGGCACCTGGAATATGCAAATTAGCCTCCTCAAGCTTGAATCCCTGGTTTGGTGATTCTTTCCAAGCAGCTGGTCCCGGCTGTACCCAATGATCTTCTAGCTTAGGGAGACTCTTCGCTTTTCCCAGAAGGCACCTGGAATATGCAAATTAGCCTCCTCAAGCTTGAATCGCTGGTTTGGTGATTCTTTCCAAGCAGCTGGTCCCGGCTGTACCCAACGATCTTCTAGCTTAGGGAGACTTCGCTTCTCCCAGAAGGCACCTGGAATATGCAAATTAGCCTCCTGAAGCTTGAATCCCTGGTTTTCTAAAAAACTAATTAAAGCTGCCAAAAAGGAAACAGAGAAGCACATTGCTAAGGAGAGTAAAACTAATCCCAAACTGTTCTTCAACTATATCAATAGTAAAAGAATAAAAACTGAAAATGTAGGCCACTTAAAAAATAGTGAGGAAAGAATGGTTGTAGATGACGAGGAAAAAGCTAACATATTAAACACCTTCTTCTCCACGGTATTCACGGTGAAAAATGAAATGCTAGGTGAAATCCCAAGAAACAATGAAAACCCTATATTAAGGGTCACCAATCTAACCCAAGAAGAGGTGCGAAACTGGCTAAATAAGATTAAAATAGATAAATCTCCGGGTCCGGATGGCATACACCCACGAGTACTAAGAGAACTAAGTAATGTAATAGATAAACCATTATTTCTTATTTTTAGTGACTCTATAGCGACAGGGTCTGTTCCGCAGGACTGGCGCATAGCAAATGTGGTGCCAATATTCAAAAAGGGCTCTAAAAGTGAACCTGGAAATTATAGGCCAGTAAGTCTAACCTCTATTGTTGGTAAAATATTTGAAGGGTTTCTGAGGGATGTTATTCTGGATTATCTCAATGAGAATAACTGTTTAACTCCATATCAGCATGGGTTTATGAGAAATCGCTCCTGTCAAACCAATCTAATCAGTTTTTATGAAGAGGTAAGCTATAGACTGGACCACGGTGAGTCATTGGACGTGGTATATCTCGATTTTTCCAAAGCGTTTGATACCGTGCCGCACAAGAGGTTGGTACACAAAATGAGAATGCTTGGTCTGGGGGAAAATGTGTGTAAATGGGTTAGTAACTGGCTTAGTGATAGAAAGCAGAGGGTGGTTATAAATGGTATAGTCTCTAACTGGGTCGCTGTGACCAGTGGGGTACGCAGGGGTCAGTATTGGGACCTGTTCTCTTCAACATATTCATTAATGATCTGGTAGAAGGTTTACACAGTAAAATATCGATATTTGCAGATGATACAAAACTATGTAAAGCAGTTAATACAAGAGAAGATAGTATTCTGCTACAGATGGATCTGGATAAGTTGGAAACTTGGGCTGAAAGGTGGCAGATGAGGTTTAACAATGATAAATGTAAGGTTATACACATGGGAAGAGGGAATCAATATCACCATTACACACTGAACGGGAAACCACTGGGTAAATCTGACAGGGAGAAGGACTTGGGGATCCTAGTTAATGATAAACTTACCTGGAGCAGCCAGTGCCAGGCAGCAGCTGCCAAGGCAAACAGGATCATGGGGTGCATTAAAAGAGGTCTGGATACACATGATGAGAGCATTATACTGCCTCTGTACAAATCCCTAGTTAGACCGCACATGGAGTACTGTGTCCAGTTTTGGGCACCGGTGCTCAGGAAGGATATAATGGAACTAGAGAAAGTACAAAGGAGGGCAACAAAATTAATAAAGGGGATGGGAGAACTACGATACCCAGATAGATTAGCGAAATTAGGATTATTTAGTCTAGAAAAAAGACGACTGAGGGGCGATCTAATAACCATGTATAAGTATATAAGGGGACAATACAAATATCTCGCTGAGGATCTGTTTATACCAAGGAAGGTGATGGGCACAAGGGGGCATTCTTTGCGTCTGGAGGAGAGAAGGTTTTTCCACCAACATAGAAGAGGATTCTTTACTGTTAGGGCAGTGAGAATCTGGAATTGCTTGCCTGAGGAGGTGGTGATGGCGAACTCAGTCGAGGGGTTCAAGAGAGGCCTGGATGTCTTCCTGGAGCAGAACAATATTGTATCATACAATTATTAGGTTCTGTAGAAGGACGTAGATCTGGGTATTTATTATGATGGAATATAGGCTGAACTGGATGGACAAATGTCTTTTTTCGGCCTTACTAACTATGTTACTATGTGGCAAACCGGTGAGCATGTGGCTTTATTAGTATAGGAGATACCTGAAAACATATCACACTTTTCATCATAGTGCTTTTACCAATGCATAAAATGCATGGAGAAGTCATTTCGAATGACTGGTCCTCAGTGTTGTGAGAACGATGACTGGTTAAAATTTTTGGTGGTTTCTTGTTCAGTCCATAGGCCTACATCATGTGGCAAACCGGTGAGCATGTGGCTCTATTAGTATAGGAGATACCTGAAAACATATCACACTTTTCATCATAGTGCTTTTACCAATGCATAAAATGCATGGAGAAGTCATTTCGAATGACTGGTCCTCAGTGTTGTGAGAACGATGACTGGTTAAAATTTTTGGTGGTTTCTTGTTCAGTCCATAGGCCTACATCATGTGGCAAACCGGTGAGCATGTGGCTCTATTAGTATAGGAGATACCTGAAAACATATCACACTTTTCATCATAGTGCTTTTACCAATGCATAAAATGCATGGAGAAGTCATTTCGAATGACTGGTCCTCAGTGTTGTGAGAACGATGACTGGTTAAAAGTTTTGGTGGTTTCTTGTTCAGTCCATAGGCCTACATCATGTGGCAAACCGGTGAGCATGTGGCTCTATTAGTATAGGAGATACCTGAAAACATATCACACTTTTCATCATAGTGCTTTTACCAATGCATAAAATGCATGGAGAAGTCATTTCGAATGACTGGTCCTCAGTGTTGTGAAAACGATGACTGGTTAAAATTTTTGGTGGTTTCTTGTTCAGTCCATAGGCCTACATCATGTGGCAAACCGGTGAGCATGTGGCTCTATTAGTATAGGAGATACCTGAAAACATATCACACTTTTCATCATAGTGCTTTTACCAATGCATAAAATGCATGGAGAAGTCATTTCGAATGACTGGTCCTCAGTGTTGTGAGAACGATGACTGGTTAAAAGTTTTGGTGGTTTCTTGTTCAGTCCATAGGCCTACATCATGTGGCAAACCGGTGAGCATGTGGCTCTATTAGTATAGGAGATACCTGAAAACATATCACACTTTTCATCATAGTGCTTTTACCAATGCATAAAATGCATGGAGAAGTCATTTCGAATGACTGGTCCTCAGTGTTGTGAGAACGATGACTGGTTAAAATTTTTGGTGGTTTCTTGTTCAGTCCATAGGCCTACATCATGTGGCAAACCGGTGAGCATGTGGCTCTATTAGTATAGGAGATACCTGAAAACATATCACACTTTTCATCATAGTGCTGTTACCAATGCATAAAATGCATGGAGAAGTCATTTCGAATGACTGGTCCTCAGTGTTGTGAGAACGATGACTGGTTAAAATTTTTGGTGGTTTCTTGTTCAGTCCATAGGCCTACATCATGTGGCAAACCGGTGAGCATGTGGCTCTATTAGTATAGGAGATACCAGAAAACATATCACACTTTTCATCATAGTGCTGTTACCAATGCATAAAATGCATGGAGAAGTCATTTCGAATGACTGGTCCTCAGTGTTGTGAGAACGATGACTGGTTAAAATTTTTGGTGGCTTCTTGTTCAGTCCATAGGCCTACATCATGTGGCAAACCGGTGAGCATGTGGCTCTATTAGTATAGGAGATACCTGAAAACATATCACACTTTTCATCATAGTGCTTTTACCAATGCATAAAATGCATGGAGAAGTCATTTCGAATGACTGGTCCTCAGTGTTGTGAGAACGATGACTGGTTAAAATTTTTGGTGGTTTCTTGTTCAGCCCATAGGCCTACATCATGTGGCAAACCGGTGAGCATGTGGCTCTATTAGTATAGGAGATACCTGAAAACATATCACACTTTTCATCATAGTGCTTTTACCAATGCATAAAATGCATGGAGAAGTCATTTCGAATGACTGGTCCT
Source organism: Ranitomeya imitator (assembly GCF_032444005.1). NCBI lineage: Eukaryota > Metazoa > Chordata > Amphibia > Anura > Dendrobatidae > Ranitomeya > Ranitomeya imitator. The sequence goes on from NW_027194498.1 coordinate 24,935, forward strand.
CAGTGTTGTGAGAACGATGACTGGTTAAAATTTTTGGTGGTTTCTTGTTCAGTCCATAGGCCTACATCATGTGGCAAACCGGTGAGCATGTGGCTCTATTAGTATAGGAGATACCTGAAAACATATCACACTTTTCATCATAGTGCTTTTACCAATGCATAAAATGCATGGAGAAGTCATTTCAAATGACTGGTCCTCAGTGTTGTGAGAACGATGACTGGTTAAAATTTTTGGTGGTTTCTTGTTCAGTCCATAGGCCTACATCATGTGGCAAACCGGTGAGCATGTGGCTCTATTAGTATAGGAGATACCTGAAAACATATCACACTTTTCATCATAGTGCTTTTACCAATGCATAAAATGCATGGAGAAGTCATTTCGAATGACTGGTCCTCAGTGTTGTGAGAACGATGACTGGTTAAAATTTTTGGTGGTTTCTTGTTCAGTCCATAGGCCTACATCATGTGGCAAACCGGTGAGCATGTGGCTCTATTAGTATAGGAGATACCTGAAAACATATCACACTTTTCATCATAGTGCTTTTACCAATGCATAAAATGCATGGAGAAGTCATTTCGAATGACTGGTCCTCAGTGTTGTGAGAACGATGACTGGTTAAAATTTTTGGTGGTTTCTTGTTCAGTTCATAGGCCTACATCATGTGGCAAACCGGTGAGCATGTGGCTCTATTAGTATAGGAGATACCTGAAAACATATCACACTTTTCATCATAGTGCTTTTACCAATGCATAAAATGCATGGAGAAGTCATTTCGAATGACTGGTCCTCAGTGTTGTGAGAACGATGACTGGTTAAAATTTTTGGTGGTTTCTTGTTCAGTCCATAGGCCTACATCATGTGGCAAACCGGTGAGCATGTGGCTCTATTAGTATAGGAGATACCTGAAAACATATCACACTTTTCATCATAGTGCTTTTACCAATGCATAAAATGCATGGAGAAGTCATTTCGAATGACTGGTCCTCAGTGTTGTGAGAACGATGACTGGTTAAAAGTTTTGGTGGTTTCTTGTTCAGTCCATAGGCCTACATCATGTGGCAAACAGGTGAGCATGTGGCTCTATTAGTATAGGAGATACCTGAAAACATATCACACTTTTCATCATAGTGCTTTTACCAATGCATAAAATGCATGGAGAAGTCATTTCGAATGACTGGTCCTCAGTGTTGTGAGAACGATGACTGGTTAAAATTTTTGGTGGTTTCTTGTTCAGTCCATAGGCCTACATCATGTGGCAAACCGGTGAGCATGTGGCTCTATTAGTATAGGAGATACCTGAAAACATATCACACTTTTCATCATAGTGCTTTTACCAATGCATAAAATGCATGGAGAAGTCATTTCGAATGACTGGTCCTCAGTGTTGTGAGAACGATGACTGGTTAAAATTTTTGGTGGTTTCTTGTTCAGTCCATAGGCCTACATCATGTGGCAAACCGGTGAGCATGTGGCTCTATTAGCATAGGAGATACCTGAAAACATATCACACTTTTCATCATAGTGCTTTTACCAATGCATAAAATGCATGGAGAAGTCATTTCGAATGGCTGGTCCTCAGTGTTGTAAGAACGATGACTGGTTAAAAGTTTTGGTGGTTTCTTGTTCAGTCCATAGGCCTACATCATGTGGCAAACCGGTGAGCATGTGGCTCTATTAGTATAGGAGATACCTGAAAACATATCACACTTTTCATCATAGTGCTTTTACCAATGCATAAAATGCATGGAGAAGTCATTTCGAATGACTGGTCCTCAGTGTTGTGAAAACGATGACTGGTTAAAATTTTTGGTGGTTTCTTGTTCAGTCCATAGGCCTACATCATGTGGCAAACCGGTGAGCATGTGGCTCTATTAGTATAGGAGATACCTGAAAACATATCACACTTTTCATCATAGTGCTTTTACCAATGCATAAAATGCATGGAGAAGTCATTTCGAATGACTGGTCCTCAGTGTTGTGAGAACGATGACTGGTTAAAATTTTTGGTGGTTTCTTGTTCAGTCCATAGGCCTACATCATGTGGCAAACCGGTGAGCATGTGGCTCTATTAGTATAGGAGATACCTGAAAACATATCACACTTTTCATCATAGTGCTTTTACCAATGCATAAAATGCATGGAGAAGTAATTTCGAATGACTGGTCCTCAGTGTTGTGAGAACGATGACTGGTTAAAATTTTTGGTGGTTTCTTGTTCAGTCCATAGGCCTACATCATGTGGCAAACCGGTGAGCATGTGGCTCTATTAGTATAGGAGATACCTGAAAACATATCACACTTTTCATCATAGTGCTTTTACCAATGCATAAAATGCATGGAGAAGTCATTTCGAATGACTGGTCCTCAGTGTTGTGAGAACGATGACTGGTTAAAATTTTTGGTGGTTTCTTGTTCAGTCCATAGGCCTACATCATGTGGCAAACCGGTGAGCATGTGGCTCTATTAGTATAGGAGATACCTGAAAACATATCACACTTTTCATCATAGTGCTTTTACCAATGCATAAAATGCATGGAGAAGTCATTTCGAATGACTGGTCCTCAGTGTTGTGAGAACGATGACTGGTTAAAATTTTTGGTGGTTTCTTGTTCAGTCCATAGGCCTACATCATGTGGCAAACCGGTGAGCATGTGGCTCTATTAGTATAGGAGATACCTGAAAACATATCACACTTTTCATCATAGTGCTTTTACCAATGCATAAAATGCATGGAGAAGTCATTTCGAATGACTGGTCCTCAGTGTTGTGAGAACGATGACTGGTTAAAATTTTTGGTGGTTTCTTGTTCAGTCCATAGGCCTACATCATGTGGCAAACCGGTGAGCATGTGGCTCTATTAGTATAGGAGATACCTGAAAACATATCACACTTTTCATCATAGTGCTTTTACCAATGCATAAAATGCATGGAGAAGTCATTTCGAATGACTGGTCCTCAGTGTTGTGAGAACGATGACTGGTTAAAATTTTTGGTGGTTTCTTGTTCAGTCCATAGGCCTACATCATGTGGCAAACCGGTGAGCATGTGGCTCTATTAGTATAGGAGATACCTGAAAACATATCACACTTTTCATCATAGTGCTTTTACCAATGCATAAAATGCATGGAGAAGTCATTTCGAATTACTGGTCCTCAGTGTTGTGAGAACGATGACTGGTTAAAATTTTTGGTGGTTTCTTGTTCAGTCCATAGGCCTACATCATGTGGCAAACCGGTGAGCATGTGGCTCTATTAGTATAGGAGATACCTGAAAACATATCACACTTTTCATCATAGTGCTTTTACCAATGCATAAAATGCATGGAGAAGTCATTTCGAATGACTGGTCCTCAGTGTTGTGAGAACGATGACTGGTTAAAATTTTTGGTGGTTTCTTGTTCAGTCCATAGGCCTACATCATGTGGCAAACCGGTGAGCATGTGGCTCTATTAGTATAGGAGATACCTGAAAACATATCACACTTTTCATCATAGTGCTTTTACCAATGCATAAAATGCATGGAGAAGTCATTTCGAATGACTGGTCCTCAGTGTTGTGAGAACGATGACTGGTTAAAATTTTTGGTGGTTTCTTGTTCAGTCCATAGGCCTACATCATGTGGCAAACCGGTGAGCATGTGGCTCTATTAGTATAGGAGATACCTGAAAACATATCACACTTTTCATCATAGTGCTTTTACCAATGCATAAAATGCATGGAGAAGTCATTTCGAATGACTGGTCCTCAGTGTTGTGAGAACGATGACTGGTTAAAATTTTTGGTGGTTTCTTGTTCAGTCCATAGGCCTACATCATGTGGCAAACCGGTGAGCATGTGGCTCTATTAGTATAGGAGATACCTGAAAACATATCACACTTTTCATCATAGTGCTTTTACCAATGCATAAAATGCATGGAGAAGTCATTTCGAATGACTGGTCCTCAGTGTTGTGAGAACGATGACTGGTTAAAATTTTTGGTGGTTTCTTGTTCAGTCCATAGGCCTACATCATGTGGCAAACCGGTGAGCATGTGGCTCTATTAGTATAGGAGATACCTGAAAACATATCACACTTTTCATCATAGTGCTTTTACCAATGCATAAAATGCATGGAGAAGTCATATCGAATGACTGGTCCTCAGTGTTGTGAGAACGATGACTGGTTAAAATTTTTGGTGGTTTCTTGTTCAGTCCATAGGCCTACATCGTGTGGCAAACCGGTGAGCATGTGGCTCTATTAGTATAGGAGATACCTGAAAACATATCACACTTTTCATCATAGTGCTTTTACCAATGCATAAAATGCATGGAGAAGTCATTTCGAATGACTGGTCCTCAGTGTTGTGAGAACGATGACTGGTTAAAATTTTTGGTGGTTTCTTGTTCAGTCCATAGGCCTACATCATGTGGCAAACCGGTGAGCATGTGGCTCTATTAGTATAGGAGATACCTGAAAACATATCACACTTTTCATCATAGTGCTTTTACCAATGCATAAAATGCATGGAGAAGTCATTTCGAATGACTGGTCCTCAGTGTTGTGAGAACGATGACTGGTTAAAATTTTTGGTGGTTTCTTGTTCAGTCCATAGGCCTACATCATGTGGCAAACCGGTGAGCATTTGGCTCTATTAGTATAGGAGATACCTGAAAACATATCACACTTTTCATCATAGTGCTTTTACCAATGCATAAAATGCATGGAGAAGTCATTTCGAATGACTGGTCCTCAGTGTTGTGAGAACGATGACTGGTTAAAATTTTTGGTGGTTTCTTGTTCAGTTCATAGGCCTACATCATGTGGCAAACCGGTGAGCATGTGGCTCTATTAGTATAGGAGATACCTGAAAACATATCACACTTTTCATCATAGTGCTTTTACCAATGCATAAAATGCATGGAGAAGTCATTTCGAATGACTGGTCCTCAGTGTTGTGAGAACGATGACTGGTTAAAATTTTTGGTGGTTTCTTGTTCAGTCCATAGGCCTACATCATGTGGCAAACCGGTGAGCATGTGGCTCTATTAGTATAGGAGATACCTGAAAACATATCACACTTTTCATCATAGTGCTTTTACCAATGCATAAAATGCATGGAGAAGTCATTTTGAATGACTGGTCCTCAGTGTTGTGAGAACGATGACTGGTTAAAATTTTTGGTGGTTTCTTGTTCAGTCCATAGGCCTACATCATGTGGCAAACCGGTGAGCATGTGGCTCTATTAGTATAGGAGATACCTGAAAACATATCACACTTTTCATCATAGTGCTTTTACCAATGCATAAAATGCATGGAGAAGTCATTTCGAATGACTGGTCCTCAGTGTTGTGAGAACGATGACTGGTTAAAATTTTTGGTGGTTTCTTGTTCAGTCCATAGGCCTACATCATGTGGCAAACCGGTGAGCATGTGGCTCTATTAGTATAGGAGATACCTGAAAACATATCACACTTTTCATCATAGTGCTTTTACCAATGCATAAAATGCATGGAGAAGTCATTTCGAATGACTGGTCCTCAGTGTTGTGAGAACGATGACTGGTTAAAATTTTTGGTGGTTTCTTGTTCAGTCCATAGGCCTACATCATGTGGCAAACCGGTGAGCATGTGGCTCTATTAGTATAGGAGATACCTGAAAACATATCACACTTTTCATCATAGTGCTTTTACCAATGCATAAAATGCATGGAGAAGTCATTTCGAATGACTGGTCCTCAGTGTTGTGAGAACGATGACTGGTTAAAATTTTTGGTGGTTTCTTGTTCAGTCCATAGGCCTACATCATGTGGCAAACCGGTGAGCATGTGGCTCTATTAGTATAGGAGATACCTGAAAACATATCACACTTTTCATCATAGTGCTTTTACCAATGCATAAAATGCATGGAGAAGTCATTTCGAATGACTGGTCCTCAGTGTTGTGAAAACGATGACTGGTTAAAATTTTGGGTGGTTTCGGGGGGGCGTGGCCTAGGCAGCAATGGTGTAGGTTGTGCTGCCAGAGAGCTCTGAGGAGGCATCCTCTAAATCGGCACACATCTACAATCTAAATGGTTTTTTCTCACCTTTGGGCAGTGGATACGGACTCCCAAGACTATCGGGGTCATTTGGAGACCTTTATTGTCAAAATCGGACACTATTTGAAGACTTTGGGCCTAGCCGCATGTCTGAGGCCTTGTCTTTGGCCTGACCACAAAGCCTCCCGGTAAGCCCTAATTGCTGGGCAAAGAAGATCTGCACACAAGAGGGCCCCCCTGCTTGACCCCTCGGCTCAGATCCCACAGGTACTGTGAAAACGAATCCCCCCCTCGCCCGGACCCATCCACTGCGGCTCCGCAGGTCGGGCCCAACATCAGTCCGAAGGACTCCCCTCCTGCCCCTTGCAGGGCGGGCGAGCAGGGGGCAGAACGCACAGCTTCACACACCGCCGGAGCCTGAGATCAGCAGCGAGTGCTGCGCGGTCTGACTGAAGCAGTCAGAGCCGCCCCAGCACCAGCGGCCGCCGAGAAGCATTTACCCGGAGAGGGTGAGCGCTGCGGTGCGCTCTCCTCTCCCCTTCTGCAGCCCCAAGCCTCAGTCCCGCAGGAGCTGCGGGCTGAGTGAAGTAGCAGAGGACGCTGCAGCATCTATTCCCCGCGGCCGCCGGGACCCGGGGAGGAGGGCGCAGGTGCGCGCTCCCCTCCTCCACCTCTCCCTGACGACAAGGCGGGCGCCAAGCAGCTCGCAAAGAGCCCTTCAGCCGCGCTGTGCCAGGCGCGCTGGAGAGACTGAAGACCTCCAGCGGTCCTCCCCACTCCGGAGCGCTGCAGAAGCGCGAACACAGCAGCGGATCCACGCTCAGCATCGGGTAAGGTGACCGCGTCCTGGCGACTCACCCTCCCCCTCAGTCCCGGCCCCAGCACTCGGAACTTATCATCAGCAGTGTCGCTGCAGCCTGAGCCTGCAGCACAGCAGCGCCGCACCAGCGGCTGTTTTACCGGGCTCCCCCACTCACTTCCCGGGCACAGCACTCGGCAGGATTAACCCCTGCATAGCTGCAGCGAGAGCCTGCAGCACAGCAGCGCCGCACCTGCGGCTGATTTACTGTGCTCCCCCTCTCACTTCCCGGGCACAGCACTCAGAGACCTTAACCCTTGTGCGGCTGCAGTATTGACCCTGCAAACTTCAGCGCCGCACTTGCAGCTGATATCCCGGGCGCCCCCCCACGCATATATTCACATCGCTGTGCACGCCGTTCGGACGGCCCCCCCCTCTCTCCCCCTCCGCAAAACATAAGGGCTCCCTGGAGGGAACCCCTGAGCCACATTAAGCCGCACCAGACAACTGAGCGGCGGCTCCCACACCGGTAAAGCCGGTAACTAACTACTTCATCGCTGATGTTCACTTAAGCAGTCTTTACTGAGTCTGACATTTACTGCTAACCTCTAACTGAGTTGAGGAGAGATTAACCACCTGTGAACTCAACCCCACACAGCTAAATTCCTGGGATTCCCACAGCTCCCAGATACAAGCTCTTAGGGAAAGCTGCTCAGCAAGTCCTGTTTGTACAACCAAGCACCCTGCATTTTACCCTTTCCCTCCTGGAATCTATGAGGATTTCTGGAGAGGGAGTTAGTGAACAAGAAGAAACAAGAATTCACAGTTAATATATTGTTTTGTATTTGTTGTGCCCAGCGCTGGATTATATGTGACATTCTGTTATTTCTTATAGTCTAACATAGTACCAGACAGAGCTCGCTCGGCTCTGCTACATCTCTAGAAAAAACTGACTTCTCTGAGACAGGGATCAAGGGGCCTACATCTGACTCACTGGCCCATACCCTCAGCAAACACTGCTATATATTGATAATTCCTGTCTCACTTTCACTCAGTTTCACACAGTTTAACTCATTGCTCACTGGCCGTTCAGTACTCTCTGCTACATTTGAGTGTTTAGCTTACCATATCTTCTTTACACTACTTAAAGGTTAAAGGAGCGCATAACTGTGTATGTAATCTCCTGTATAGACTCAGGGAGTGGGCTCAGTGAGAGTTCCTAGTGATAATATTTCCTTACTGCATATTTGTTGCATCGGTGGGCTGATTTGGCCCAGAGAGTGGCTGTGAAATACTTGCGTGTGTTTGTGATATTGCTGCGCATTGGATTCGGCCAGTCACACAGTCCTAACACCAAATTTCTCTAATAATCAGTTTACTACTCAGTAACAATGAGCCGCTCAAATGCCAAAAACTACATCTCAAAGCTCCCCCAGCCCAACTCTCAAAAATCCAATAAACCATACTCATCAGGTCGCAATCCCTCCCTAGATCTGGTAAATGTTATAAGCCCAGTTAAGGCCAGATCCAGATCTAGATCTAGGTCCCCAAGGACCCCTCTTAACAGTCCAGGTGACAAATCAATACAACGTAACAAGTCCCAAAACAAACCTTCACAACACCACAACAAGGACACAGAAATGGATACGTCCATTTCAAAAAAAAGGCCGGGTCCAGTTGAGTGGGGGGATGAGAGAAAAGTTGCTTCCGATTACTCGGGCTACGACTCGGAAGATTTTTCTCCGAACGCAAGCCCAGTGAGAAGAAGAACAAAAAATGCACAAACTGGCTTAGAGGACTCTACTTCACATTTCCTGAGCATGATGGATGCTCATATGAAAATAATAACCAAACAAATCAGAGAGGAAATGCACCTCAATTTTGAAAAACACTCTAGCCAGATACATAAATCAATGGAGATGTTCACTGAAAAATTAGGAAAACAGGAGGAAAAAATTAAGGGGTTGGAGAAAACTGTGGCCAGGCATACAGCCGAAAATAAAGATCTCAGGTCAGAAGTAAACCGACTCAGATTAAAAATGGCTGACCTGGAGGACAGAAGCAGACGTAATAACGTAAAAATTCGCGGCATCCCCGAAAACGTCACCCCAGATAAACTCCTCAACTTCGCCCAATCCTTGATTAAAAAAGTTATCCCATCCATTTCACCCCAAGAGCTCACAATAGACAGGATCCATAGACTGCCCAAGCCCTCAAGCGTTGCTGCAGACCTTCCTAGAGACACAATTCTTAGGATTCACTTCTTCCACATAAAAGAGCAGCTTCAAAACTTTATCAAAGTGGAGAAAAAGTTCCCTGAGCCCTTTGAGAACTTAAAACTATTCGCGGATCTATCCAGAGAGACTCTGGAGGGTAGGAGAGCCTTTAAGAAAGTGACAAATTCTCTGAAAGACATGGGAATCTCATATAAATGGGGGTTCCCGCTGAAGCTTCTGGTACAATACAAAAGTAAAACTATCCCCATCAGTACTCCTGAAGACGGAGAAAGATTCATCTCTTCTATCACTTAGTTTAGTTTAAGTGTTATCTTTCCCTGAGCAATCTATACGATATGACCTTAACCTGCTGCCTATAAATAATTCCTTGTAGGGGGTCTCAAGGTCCAAGATGTTACCAATGTTATAATGTTCATAATGTTTATAGTGTTTATATTAAAATTTTGTATTCCTTTGTCCACTTTTTCTATAACTCGGAGGATGCCTCAAGTTCCATCCAGAGCTCTTTCACGAACTTTCCCCCGAGCAGCGAAGAACCCACTGGAGGGTTTCTTCGGAGAGGACAAGTCAAGTTTTCAAGTGTGTGTTGTTTTACTTTGTATCTTGATCTTACTGCACACTAAAAGTAATTTTTTAGTGTATTTCTGTTATATAAGTTTCTAAATTTACTTACAGGTATCCACAGGTGAATAACTTCTTCATATCCCTCCACCCTTAATCAAACATGTCTCTTAAGATAATGACATATAATGTTAGGGGTCTTAACATCCCGAGAAAGAGGTCCTCTATCAAAAATGAACTGGTTAGATCAAAGTCCGATATCATGTGCATACAAGAAACCAAATTTAGAGCCAACGATCACCCAAAATTTACAGATAGAAAGTTCTCACAGGTTTTCGAATCTTGTGGCAGCAAAAAGAAAGCCGGTGTTATGACCATAATTAGTCACAATGTATCATTTGAACTCATCAAGGAATGTAAGGACTCAAAAGGTAATTTTCATATTCTAATCGGTAACATCAATAACCATCCTTTCACTATTGTCAACATATACGTCCCGAACAAAGGCCAAATTAGATTTCTGGATAGGCTCATGAGAAAGGTGTTGGAAATAAAGAAGGGTGACTTAATAGTGGTGGGAGATTTCAACGCGGTTCCTGATGGCCACCTCGACTCCTCATCCCAAAACAGGCATAAATATTTGACCCTAAACAAATGGCTCCACCAAAATGAAATGTATGACATTTTCAGATGTCTCAACACCACCTCTATTGAGTACACTCACTTTTCTGACGTGCATCATTCCGCCTCTAGAATCGACCTGATAATCTCCAACATTTTTTCACTACCAAAATTTAGAAAAATCTCAATCCTTCCTAAAACAATCTCAGACCACTCCCCTGTCACTGCAGAACTAACTTACGGTCCAGCATCCAAATCTCACATTTCATGGAGGTGCAACTCTTCTATTCTTTGTAATCCAGTCCATAAAAACGCAATAAACCAGACTATCAAAAATTACTTTAGAGAGAATAATTCAGATTCAATTGACCCATTCACCCTCTGGAACGCCCATAAGGCTGTGGTCAGAGGGGCCTTAATCCAAATTTCCGCTAGGGAAAAAAAGCAAAATAGGGCCAAAATAAAAGAGTTACAGTCAAAAATAAAAATCAAGGAAACAGAACTTGCTAACTCAACCATCCACTCTCCCAGTCAACATACTGAACTGATGTCCCTTAGGCAGGAGTTGAGGACCATAATCTTCTCCTTTTATGACGCGTCAATTGGGTCTTTAAAATTCAAACAATTTACCTCCCTAAACAAGCCTAACAGGTTCATGCTAAACAGATTGAAGAAGCAAAGGATCCAAAATAGGATCATAAAAATAGTACCCCCAGGTGGTCGCATGCTTACGCACCCGCAGCACATAGTGGATGCGTTTGCTGCCTTTTATTCTGATTTATACAATCTCAACTCGAACCCCCAACTAGTACAACCATTGGACACTGATATTAAAAAATTCTTGTCAAATCTTAATCTACCTAGACTAACGCCGGAAAACATAGATGTACTCACCGCCCCGTTCTCCCCTGAAGAAATTTCCGAAAACATTAAAAAATTAAAATCTCTGAAAGCCCCAGGGCCGGACGGCTTCACCAACGAGTATTTCAAATCTTTCAGTGAGATCCTAGCCCCACACATGTCTAAAATCTTTAATTCTGCTGCAACTCTTGGCAAGTTCCCAAAAGAAATGTTGGAGGCCTCAATCATCTTAATCCCCAAAGCCAAAGGCGACCCAGTCCAACTTCCAAACTATAGGCCAATATCCTTAGTCAATTCAGACATCAAACTATATTCCAAAATCATTGCAAATAGAATCAATAATTTCCTTCCGAATTTAATAATTAACGATCAGATAGGGTTTGTCAGGGGCAGACAATCGAGCGATGGAACTAGAAGAATTATAAACCTGATGAAGCTTATCAATTCAAAAAAAATCCCCTCAATTTTTGCCTCACTGGACGCAGAAAAGGCGTTTGACCGTCTGAACTGGTCATACTTAAAACTCACTCTACAACAATTCGGTTTTAACCCAAATTCTATCTCTGCAATCATGGCTCTGTACTCGGGTCCCACCGCCAGGGTTCTTTCCAATAACCACCTTTCATCTCCTTTTTTAATTACAAACGGTACACGTCAGGGTTGCCCCCTGTCCCCTTTGCTGTTCGCTTTGGCGATGGAGCCTCTGGCTCAGTCAATAAGAAAAGATAATAGCATAACCGGCATCCAAACAAAAAATAGAGAATTCAAAATCGGCCTCTTCGCCGACGATGTCATCCTGACCCTGACGAACCCTATAGTTTCTGTTCCTGCTACCCAAAAATTATTAGATACCTTCTCCCAGCTCTCATACTTCAAAATCAATAAAACCAAATCCCAAATTATGCAATTTAACCTCGACCCCACTCAAATCAAAGAATTATCAAAAGCAACCTCGTGGAGCTGGGCAACTAGCGATTTCACCTATCTGGGGATAAAAATCACAAAAAATATAGATTCTCTCGTCCCTACCAACCTTGACATCTTAATCAAAACTATCTCAACTGATCTGAACCACTTTGCAGGGAGAGATCTCTCATGGTGGGGAAAGAACTTATTAGTAAAAACATTTATAATCCCTAAAATCCTATATATATTTAGGTCCATCCCTGTTCCTATCTCAACCTCTTACTTATCTAACATCCAAACTCTGATCAACAAGTTGTTATGGAACAAGAAAAAAGCTAGAGTAGCTATTAGTACTCTCTACAGAAAAAAAGCGTCAGGTGGAATGGGCCTTCCCAACATTTTGGCTCATTACCACACAAACCTGATTAAACAAAGTTGCTCCTGGTGGTCTAAATCAGAACACCCAGCCTGGCTGGAGATCGAATCATCTTTGAACCTGGATAGAGCCCCTAGAGAATTGATCCTAAACCAGCTCATGAACATAAAAAATTCTAGTAATAAATCCCACCCAATTTTTATTGCAATAAGTAATGCATGGTCCAAATTTGCTAGGCCCAAAAGAGGAACTGAAAGATTCGAGTCTCTGAAAAATCTGGCTATCTCTTATATATTTGAGTTGCATAACAAAATGGTCAACCCCAAATGGTCCGACTACAAAATCACAAAACTTTCCCATATATTTGACGGAGAAAATTTTGTCCCTTTTAATTCTCTCAAAAACACTTACAATGTCCCCTCTGCTATGTTTTTTGAGTACATGATCCTCAAGGATCAATGTCAGAAATTCGTATCAAAAAAGCCTAGATTCTCTGAAGCGGCTATAAATCTGATTTGTAACCCTGACCACAATATTTTCTGGAGCTACAGATATATCTATAGCTGGTTCAACCATGATTCAGACTTCGCGAAATCCCCTTCCATGCTTAAATGGGAGCAAGATCTCCAGACAATAATTGACCCAGATGAATGGGAAAGTGCGTTGGTCCACTCATACTCAGCTTCCATTTCTATGTCATTACAAGAGTCCTATTTCAAACTAGTCACACGCTGGTACCTCACCCCAGCAAGACTGTCTATGATAGGGGGTCAAACCTCCCCAGATTGTTGGAGGGCGTGTGGACACAGGGGCAATCTGCTCCATATCTTCTGGAGCTGTCCCAAAATTAAATCTCTTTGGTCTAAAATCTCTGGCTTGATTGGAGTACTTCTGAATAAAAACTTCATCCTGACTCCTCAGATGGCATTGCTCTCTGTGGGATTAAGCGACACACACTTTCCTCTCAAAGCGTTGGTCATTAATATTCTCTTGATCACCAAAAATGCCATCGCATACAATTGGAAAAAGCCTAAACCTCCATCATTCCAAGAGATCAAGGATCGTATTGACCTCCATAGAACATACGAGCAAAAATTCGCCCTAAATAATGACAGCCTCAAAAAATGCTCGAAAAAATGGGCTCGTTGGGAAGAAGTCTTCCCGTAGCAATTATCAGTCGAAATTGGCACAAAGTGAACCGGACTTTGATCTAAAGTGTCTGCAATTCAGGACTGCTCCGTGAGTCTACCCCTCTTTCGTGAGCAAATGTATTATAAATATAATTATAATTATTCACCTTCCAAATGCTGTTTTATCATTTGACAAATTTGGTTACCTGTTGTCGCTTACTTCAAGTGTCTTCTCTCCCCCTTCTGTCTTCCCACGTTCTCCCCCCCCTTCCTTCCAGCCCCCCTCCTCCACTCCCCCCTTCCCTCTCACCGCATCCCCATTTTTCCCTTTTCCATTCCTGCCCAGTTAATTGTTAAAATCCAATAAAGATTATTTGGAAAAAAAAAAAAAAAAAAAATTTTTGGTGGTTTCTTGTTCAGTCCATAGGCCTACATCATGTGGCAAACCGGTGAGCATGTGGCTCTATTAGTATAGGAGATACCTGAAAACATATCACACTTTTCATCATAGTGCTTTTACCAATGCATAAAATGCATGGAGAAGTCATTTCGAATGACTGGTCCTCAGTGTTGTAAGAACGATGACTGGTTAAAATTTTTGGTGGTTTCTTGTTCAGTCCATAGGCCTACATCATGTGGCAAACCGGTGAGCATGTGGCTCTATTAGTATAGGAGATACCTGAAAACATATCACACTTTTCATCATAGTGCTTTTACCAATGCATAAAATGCATGGAGAAGTCATTTCGAATGACTGGTCCTCAGTGTTGTGAGAACGATGACTGGTTAAAATTTTTGGTGGTTTCTTGTTCAGTCCATAGGCCTACATCATGTGGCAAACCGGTGAGCATGTGGCTCTATTAGTATAGGAGATACCTGAAAACATATCACACTTTTCATCATAGTGCTTTTACCAATGCATAAAATGCATGGAGAAGTCATTTCGAATGACTGGTCCTCAGTGTTGTGAGAACGATGACTGGTTAAAATTTTTGGTGGTTTCTTGTTCAGTCCATAGGCCTACATCATGTGGCAAACCGGTGAGCATGTGGCTCTATTAGTATAGGAGATACCTGAAAACATATCACACTTTTCATCATAGTGCTTTTACCAATGCATAAAATGCATGGAGAAGTCATTTCGAATGACTGGTCCTCAGTGTTGTGAGAACGATGACTGGTTAAAATTTTTGGTGGTTTTTTGTTCAGTCCATAGGCCTACATCATGTGGCAAACCGGTGAGCATGTGGCTCTATTAGTATAGGAGATACCTGAAAACATATCACACTTTTCATCATAGTGCTTTTACCAATGCATAAAATGCATGGAGAAGTCATTTCGAATGACTGGTCCTCAGTGTTGTGAGAACGATGACTGGTTAAAATTTTTGGTGGTTTCTTGTTCAGTCCATAGGCCTACATCATGTGGCAAACCGGTGAGCATGTGGCTCTATTAGTATAGGAGATACCTGAAAACATATCACACTTTTCATCATAGTGCTTTTACCAATGCATAAAATGCATGGAGAAGTCATTTCGAATGACTGGTCCTCAGTGTTGTGAGAACGATGACTGGTTAAAATTTTTGGTGGTTTCTTGTTCAGTCCATAGGCCTACATCATGTGGCAAACCGGTGAGCATGTGGCTCTATTAGTATAGGAGATACCTGAAAACATATCACACTTTTCATCATAGTGCTTTTACCAATGCATAAAATGCATGGAGAAGTCATTTCGAATGACTGGTCCTCAGTGTTGTGAGAACGATGACTGGTTAAAATTTTTGGTGGTTTCTTGTTCAGTATATAGGCCTACATCATGTGGCAAACCGGTGAGCATGTGGCTCTATTAGTATAGGAGATACCTGAAAACATATCACACTTTTCATCATAGTGCTTTTACCAATGCATAAAATGCATGGAGAAGTCATTTCGAATGACTGGTCCTCAGTGTTGTGAGAACGATGACTGGTTAAAATTTTTGGTGGTTTCTTGTTCAGTCCATAGGCCTACATCATGTGGCAAACCGGTGAGCATGTGGCTCTATTAGTATAGGAGATACCTGAAAACATATCACACTTTTCATCATAGTGCTTTTACCAATGCATAAAATGCATGGAGAAGTCATTTCGAATGACTGGTCCTCAGTGTTGTGAGAACGATGACTGGTTAAAATTTTTGGTGGTTTCTTGTTCAGTCCATAGGCCTACATCATGTGGCAAACCGGTGAGCATGTGGCTCTATTAGTATAGGAGATACCTGAAAACATATCACACTTTTCATCATAGTGCTTTTACCAATGCATAAAATGCATGGAGAATTCATTTCGAATGACTGGTCCTCAGTGTTGTGAGAACGATGACTGGTTAAAATTTTTGGTGGTTTCTTGTTCAGTCCATAGGCCTACATTATGTGGCAAACCGGTGAGCATGTGGCTCTATTAGTATAGGAGATACCTGAAAACATATCACACTTTTCATCATAGTGCTTTTACCAATGCATAAAATGCATGGAGAAGTCATTTCGAATGACTGGTCCTCAGTGTTGTGAGAACGATGACTGGTTAAAATTTTTGGTGGTTTCTTGTTCAGTCCATAGGCCTACATCATGTGGCAAACCGGTGAGCATGTGGCTCTATTAGTATAGGAGATACCTGAAAACATATCACACTTTTCATCATAGTGCTTTTACCAATGCATAAAATGCATGGAGAAGTCATTTCGAATGACTGGTCCTCAGTGTTGTGAGAACGATGACTGGTTAAAATTTTTGGTGGTTTCTTGTTCAGTCCATAGGCCTACATCATGTGGCAAACCGGTGAGCATGTGGCTCTATTAGTATAGGAGATACCTGAAAACATATCACACTTTTCATCATAGTGCTTTTACCAATGCATAAAATGCATGGAGAAGTCATTTCGAATGACTGGTCCTCAGTGTTGTGAGAACGATGACTGGTTAAAATTTTTGGTGGTTTCTTGTTCAGTCCATAGGCCTACATCATGTGGCAAACCGGTGAGCATGTGGCTCTATTAGTATAGGAGATACCTGAAAACATATCACACTTTTCATCATAGTGCTTTTACCAATGCATAAAATGCATGGAGAAGTCATTTCGAATGACTGGTCCTCAGTGTTGTGAGAACGATGACTGGTTAAAATTTTTGGTGGTTTCTTGTTCAGTCCATAGGCCTACATCATGTGGCAAACCGGTGAGCATGTGGCTCTATTAGTATAGGAGATACCTGAAAACATATCACACTTTTCATCATAGTGCTTTTACCAATGCATAAAATGCATGGAGAAGTCATTTCGAATGACTGGTCCTCAGTGTTGTGAGAACGATGACTGGTTAAAATTTTTGGTGGTTTCTTGTTCAGTCCATAGGCCTACATCATGTGGCAAACCGGTGAGCATGTGGCTCTATTAGTATAGGAGATACCTGAAAACATATCACACTTTTCATCATAGTGCTTTTACCAATGCATAAAATGCATGGAGAATTCATTTCGAATGACTGGTCCTCAGTGTTGTGAGAACGATGACTGGTTAAAATTTTTGGTGGTTTCTTGTTCAGTCCATAGGCCTACATTATGTGGCAAACCGGTGAGCATGTGGCTCTATTAGTATAGGAGATACCTGAAAACATATCACACTTTTCATCATAGTGCTTTTACCAATGCATAAAATGCATGGAGAAGTCATTTCGAATGACTGGTCCTCAGTGTTGTGAGAACGATGACTGGTTAAAATTTTTGGTGGTTTCTTGTTCAGTCCATAGGCCTACATCATGTGGCAAACCGGTGAGCATGTGGCTCTATTAGTATAGGAGATACCTGAAAACATATCACACTTTTCATCATAGTGCTTTTACCAATGCATAAAATGCATGGAGAAGTCATTTCGAATGACTGGTCCTCAGTGTTGTGAGAACGATGACTGGTTAAAATTTTTGGTGGTTTCTTGTTCAGTCCATAGGCCTACATCATGTGGCAAACCGGTGAGCATGTGGCTCTATTAGTATAGGAGATACCTGAAAACATATCACACTTTTCATCATAGTGCTTTTACCAATGCATAAAATGCATGGAGAAGTCATTTCGAATGACTGGTCCTCAGTGTTGTGAGAACGATGACTGGTTAAAATTTTTGGTGGTTTCTTGTTCAGTCCATAGGCCTACATCATGTGGCAAACCGGTGAGCATGTGGCTCTATTAGTATAGGAGATACCTGAAAACATATCACACTTTTCATCATAGTGCTTTTACCAATGCATAAAATGCATGGAGAAGTCATTTCGAATGACTGGTCCTCAGTGTTGTGAGAACGATGACTGGTTAAAATTTTTGGTGGTTTCTTGATCAGTCCATAGGCCTACATCATGTGGCAAACCGGTGAGCATGTGGCTCTATTAGTATAGGAGATACCTGAAAACATATCACACTTTTCATCATAGTGCTTTTACCAATGCATAAAATGCATGGAGAAGTCATTTCGAATGACTGGTCCTCAGTGTTGTGAGAACGATGACTGGTTAAAATTTTTGGTGGTTTCTTGTTCAGTCCATAGGCCTACATCATGTGGAAAACCGGTGAGCATGTGGCTCTATTAGTATAGGAGATACCTGAAAACATATCACACTTTTCATCATAGTGCTTTTACCAATGCATAAAATGCATGGAGAAGTCATTTCGAATGACTGGTCCTCAGTGTTGTGAGAACGATGACTGGTTAAAATTTTTGGTGGTTTCTTGTTCAGTCCATAGGCCTACATCATGTGGCAAACCGGTGAGCATGTGGCTCTATTAGTATAGGAGATACCTGAAAACATATCACACTTTTCATCATAGTGCTTTTACCAATGCATAAAATGCATGGAGAAGTCATTTCGAATGACTGGTCCTCAGTGTTGTGAGAACGATGACTGGTTAAAATTTTTGGTGGTTTCTTGTTCAGTCCATAGGCCTACATCATGTGGCAAACCGGTGAGCATGTGGCTCTATTAGTATAGGAGATACCTGAAAACATATCACACTTTTCATCATAGTGCTTTTACCAATGCATAAAATGCATGGAGAAGTCATTTCGAATGACTGGTCCTCAGTGTTGTGAGAACGATGACTGGTTAAAATTTTTGGTGGTTTCTTGTTCAGTCCATAGGCCTACATCATGTGGCAAACCGGTGAGCATGTGGCTCTATTAGTATAGGAGATACCTGAAAACATATCACACTTTTCATCATAGTGCTTTTACCAATGCATAAAATGCATGGAGAAGTCATTTCGAATGACTAGTCCTCAGTGTTGTGAGAACGATGACTGGTTAAAATTTTTGGTGGTTTTTTGTTCAGTCCATAGGCCTACATCATGTGGCAAACCGGTGAGCATGTGGCTCTATTAGTATAGGAGATACCTGAAAACATATCACACTTTTCATCATAGTGCTTTTACCAATGCATAAAATGCATGGAGAAGTCATTTCGAATGACTGGTCCTCAGTGTTGTGAGAACGATGACTGGTTAAAATTTTTGGTGGTTTCTTGTTCAGTCCATAGGCCTACATCATGTGGCAAACCGGTGAGCATGTGGCTCTATTAGTATAGGAGATACCTGAAAACATATCACACTTTTCATCATAGTGCTTTTACCAATGCATAAAATGCATGGAGAAGTCATTTCGAATGACTGGTCCTCAGTGTTGTGAGAACGATGACTGGTTAAAATTTTTGGTGGTTTCTTGTTCAGTCCATAGGCCTACATCATGTGGAAAACCGGTGAGCATGTGGCTCTATTAGTATAGGAGATACCTGAAAACATATCACACTTTTCATCATAGTGCTTTTACCAATGCATAAAATGCATGGAGAAGTCATTTCGAATGACTGGTCCTCAGTGTTGTGAGAACGATGACTGGTTAAAATTTTTGGTGGTTTCTTGTTCAGTCCATAGGCCTACATCATGTGGCAAACCGGTGAGCATGTGGCTCTATTAGTATAGGAGATACCTGAAAACATATCACACTTTTCATCATAGTGCTTTTACCAATGCATAAAATGCATGGAGAAGTCATTTCGAATGACTGGTCCTCAGTGTTGTGAGAACGATGACTGGTTAAAATTTTTGGTGGTTTCTTGTTCAGTCCATAGGCCTACATCATGTGGCAAACCGGTGAGCATGTGGCTCTATTAGTATAGGAGATACCTGAAAACATATCACACTTTTCATCATAGTGCTTTTACCAATGCATAAAATGCATGGAGAAGTCATTTCGAATGACTGGTCCTCAGTGTTGTGAGAACGATGACTGGTTAAAATTTTTGGTGGTTTCTTGTTCAGTCCATAGGCCTACATCATGTGGCAAACCGGTGAGCATGTGGCTCTATTAGTATAGGAGATACCTGAAAACATATCACACTTTTCATCATAGTGCTTTTACCAATGCATAAAATGCATGGAGAAGTCATTTCGAATGACTAGTCCTCAGTGTTGTGAGAACGATGACTGGTTAAAATTTTTGGTGGTTTTTTGTTCAGTCCATAGGCCTACATCATGTGGCAAACCGGTGAGCATGTGGCTCTATTAGTATAGGAGATACCTGAAAACATATCACACTTTTCATCATAGTGCTTTTACCAATGCATAAAATGCATGGAGAAGTCATTTCGAATGACTGGTCCTCAGTGTTGTGAGAACGATGACTGGTTAAAATTTTTGGTGGTTTCTTGTTCAGTCCATAGGCCTACATCATGTGGCAAACCGGTGAGCATGTGGCTCTATTAGTATAGGAGATACCTGAAAACATATCACACTTTTCATCATAGTGCTTTTACCAATGCATAAAATGCATGGAGAAGTCATTTCGAATGACTGGTCCTCAGTGTTGTGAGAACGATGACTGGTTAAAATTTTTGGTGGTTTCTTGTTCAGTCCATAGGCCTACATCATGTGGAAAACCGGTGAGCATGTGGCTCTATTAGTATAGGAGATACCTGAAAACATATCACACTTTTCATCATAGTGCTTTTACCAATGCATAAAATGCATGGAGAAGTCATTTCGAATGACTGGTCCTCAGTGTTGTGAGAACGATGACTGGTTAAAATTTTTGGTGGTTTCTTGTTCAGTCCATAGGCCTACATCATGTGGCAAACCGGTGAGCATGTGGCTCTATTAGTATAGGAGATACCTGAAAACATATCACACTTTTCATCATAGTGCTTTTACCAATGCATAAAATGCATGGAGAAGTCATTTCGAATGACTGGTCCTCAGTGTTGTGAGAACGATGACTGGTTAAAATTTTTGGTGGTTTCTTGTTCAGTCCATAGGCCTACATCATGTGGCAAACCGGTGAGCATGTGGCTCTATTAGTATAGGAGATACCTGAAAACATATCACACTTTTCATCATAGTGCTTTTACCAATGCATAAAATGCATGGAGAAGTCATTTCGAATGACTGGTCCTCAGTGTTGTGAGAACGATGACTGGTTAAAATTTTTGGTGGTTTCTTGTTCAGTCCATAGGCCTACATCATGTGGCAAACCGGTGAGCATGTGGCTCTATTAGTATAGGAAATACCTGAAAACATATCACACTTTTCATCATAGTGCTTTTACCAATGCATAAAATGCATGGAGAAGTCATTTCGAATGACTGGTCCTCAGTGTTGTGAGAACGATGACTGGTTAAAATTTTTGGTGGTTTCTTGTTCAGTCCATAGGCCTACATCATGTGGCAAACCGGTGAGCATGTGGCTCTATTAGTATAGGAGATACCTGAAAACATATCACACTTTTCATCATAGTGCTTTTACCAATGCATAAAATGCATGGAGAAGTCATTTCGAATGACTGGTCCTCAGTGTTGTGAGAACGATGACTGGTTAAAATTTTTGGTGGTTTCTTGTTCAGTCCATAGGCCTACATCATGTGGCAAACCGGTGAGCATGTGGCTCTATTAGTTTAGGAGATACCTGAAAACATATCACACTTTTCATCATAGTGCTTTTACCAATGCATAAAATGCATGGAGAAGTCATTTCGAATGACTGGTCCTCAGTGTTGTGAGAACGATGACTGGTTAAAATTTTTGGTGGTTTCTTGTTCAGTCCATAGGCCTACATCATGTGGCAAACCGGTGAGCATGTGGCTCTATTAGTATAGGAGATACCTGAAAACATCACACTTTTCATCATAGTGCTTTTACCAATGCATAAAATGCATGGAGAAGTCATTTCGAATGACTGGTCCTCAGTGTTGTGAGAACGATGACTGGTTAAAATTTTTGGTGGTTTCTTGTTCAGTCCATAGGCCTACATCATGTGGCAAACCGGTGAGCATGTGGCTCTATTAGTATAGGAGATACCTGAAAACATATCACACTTTTCATCATAGTGCTTTTACCAATGCATAAAATGCATGGAGAAGTCATTTCGAATGACTGGTCCTCAGTGTTGTGAGAACGATGACTGGTTAAAATTTTTGGTGGCTTCTTGTTCAGTCCATAGGCCTACATCATGTGGCAAACCGGTGAGCATGTGGCTCTATTAGTATAGGAGATACCTGAAAACATATCACACTTTTCATCATAGTGCTTTTACCAATGCATAAAATGCATGGAGAAGTCATTTCGAATGACTGGTCCTCAGTGTTGTGAGAACGATGACTGGTTAAAATTTTTGGTGGTTTCTTGTTCAGTCCATAGGCCTACATCATGTGGCAAACCGGTGAGCATGTGGCTCTATTAGTATAGGAGATACCTGAAAACATATCACACTTTTCATCATAGTGCTTTTACCAATGCATAAAATGCATGGAGAATTCATTTCGAATGACTGGTCCTCAGTGTTGTGAGAACGATGACTGGTTAAAATTTTTGGTGGTTTCTTGTTCAGTCCATAGGCCTACATCATGTGGCAAACCGGTGAGCATGTGGCTCTATTAGTATAGGAGATACCTGAAAACATATCACACTTTTCATCATAGTGCTTTTACCAATGCATAAAATGCATGGAGAAGTCATTTCGAATGACTGGTCCTCAGTGTTGTGAGAACGATGACTGGTTAAAATTTTTGGTGGTTTCTTGTTCAGTCCATAGGCCTACATCATGTGGCAAACCGGTGAGCATGTGGCTCTATTAGTATAGGAGATACCTGAAAACATATCACACTTTTCATCATAGTGCTTTTACCAATGCATAAAATGCATGGAGAAGTCATTTCGAATGACTGGTCCTCAGTGTTGTGAGAACGATGACTGGTTAAAATTTTTGGTGGTTTCTTGTTCAGTCCATAGGCCTACATCATGTGGCAAACCGGTGAGCATGTGGCTCTATTAGTATAGGAGATACCTGAAAACATATCACACTTTTCATCATAGTGCTTTTACCAATGCATAAAATGCATGGAGAAGTCATTTCGAATGACTGGTCCTCAGTGTTGTGAGAACGATGACTGGTTAAAATTTTTGGTGGTTTCTTGTTCAGTCCATAGGCCTACATCATGTGGCAAACCGGTGAGCATGTGGCTCTATTAGTATAGGAGATACCTGAAAACATATCACACTTTTCATCATAGTGCTTTTACCAATGCATAAAATGCATGGAGAATTCATTTCGAATGACTGGTCCTCAGTGTTGTGAGAACGGTGACTGGTTAAAATTTTTGGTGGTTTCTTGTTCAGTCCATAGGCCTACATCATGTGGCAAACCGGTGAGCATGTGGCTCTATTAGTATAGGAGATACCTGAAAACATATCACACTTTTCATCATAGTGCTTTTACCAATGCATAAAATGCATGGAGAAGTCATTTCGAATGACTGGTCCTCAGTGTTGTGAGAACGATGACTGGTTAAAATTTTTGGTGGTTTCTTGTTCAGTCCATAGGCCTACATCATGTGGCAAACCGGTGAGCATGTGGCTCTATTAGTATAGGAGATACCTGAAAACATATCACACTTTTCATCATAGTGCTTTTACCAATGCATAAAATGCATGGAGAAGTCATTTCGAATGACTGGTCCTCAGTGTTGTGAGAACGATGACTGGTTAAAATTTTTGGTGGTTTCTTGTTCAGTCCATAGGCCTACATCATGTGGCAAACCGGTGAGCATGTGGCTCTATTAGTATAGGAGATACCTGAAAACATATCACACTTTTCATCATAGTGCTTTTACCAATGCATAAAATGCATGGAGAATTCATTTCGAATGACTGGTCCTCAGTGTTGTGAGAACGATGACTGGTTAAAATTTTTGGTGGTTTCTTGTTCAGTCCATAGGCCTACATCATGTGGCAAACCGGTGAGCATGTGGCTCTATTAGTATAGGAGATACCTGAAAACATATCACACTTTTCATCATAGTGCTTTTACCAATGCATAAAATGCATGGAGAAGTCATTTCGAATGACTGGTCCTCAGTGTTGTGAGAACGATGACTGGTTAAAATTTTTGGTGGTTTCTTGTTCAGTCCATAGGCCTACATCATGTGGCAAACCGGTGAGCATGTGGCTCTATTAGTATAGGAGATACCTGAAAACATATCACACTTTTCATCATAGTGCTTTTACCAATGCATAAAATGCATGGAGAAGTCATTTCGAATGACTGGTCCTCAGTGTTGTGAGAACGATGACTGGTTAAAATTTTTGGTGGTTTCTTGTTCAGTCCATAGGCCTACATCATGTGGCAAACCGGTGAGCATGTGGCTCTATTAGTATAGGAGATACCTGAAAACATATCACACTTTTCATCATAGTGCTTTTACCAATGCATAAAATGCATGGAGAAGTCATTTCGAATGACTGGTCCTCAGTGTTGTGAGAACGATGACTGGTTAAAATTTTTGGTGGTTTCTTGTTCAGTCCATAGGCCTACATCATGTGGCAAACCGGTGAGCATGTGGCTCTATTAGTATAGGAGATACCTGAAAACATATCACACTTTTCATCATAGTGCTTTTACCAATGCATAAAATGCATGGAGAAGTCATTTCGAATGACTGGTCCTCAGTGTTGTGAGAACGATGACTGGTTAAAATTTTTGGTGGTTTCTTGTTCAGTCCATAGGCCTACATCATGTGGCAAACCGGTGAGCATGTGGCTCTATTAGTATAGGAGATACCTGAAAACATATCACACTTTTCATCATAGTGCTTTTACCAATGCATAAAATGCATGGAGAAGTCATTTCGAATGACTGGTCCTCAGTGTTGTGAGAACGATGACTGGTTAAAATTTTTGGTGGTTTCTTGTTCAGTCCATAGGCCTACATCATGTGGCAAACCGGTGAGCATGTGGCTCTATTAGTATAGGAGATACCTGAAAACATATCACCCTTTTCATCATAGTGCTTTTACCAATGCATAAAATGCATGGAGAAGTCATTTCGAATGACTGGTCCTCAGTGTTGTGAGAACGATGACTGGTTAAAATTTTTGGTGGTTTCTTGTTCAGTCCATAGGCCTACATCATGTGGCAAACCGGTGAGCATGTGGCTCTATTAGTATAGGAGATACCTGAAAACATATCACACTTTTCATCATAGTGCTTTTACCAATGCATAAAATGCATGGAGAAGTCATTTCGAATGACTGGTCCTCAGTGTTGTGAGAACGATGACTGGTTAAAATTTTTGGTGGTTTCTTGTTCAGTCCATAGGCCTACATCATGTGGCAAACCGGTGAGCATGTGGCTCTATTAGTATAGGAGATACCTGAAAACATATCACACTTTTCATCATAGTGCTTTTACCAATGCATAAAATGCATGGAGAAGTCATTTCGAATGACTGGTCCTCAGTGTTGTGAGAACGATGACTGGTTAAAATTTTTGGTGGTTTCTTGTTCAGTCCATAGGCCTACATCATGTGGCAAACCGGTGAGCATGTGGCTCTATTAGTATAGGAGATACCTGAAAACATATCACACTTTTCATCATAGTGCTTTTACCAATGCATAAAATGCATGGAGAAGTCATTTCGAATGACTGGTCCTCAGTGTTGTGAGAACGATGACTGGTTAAAATTTTTGGTGGTTTCTTGTTCAGTCCATAGGCCTACATCATGTGGCAAACCGGTGAGCATGTGGCTCTATTAGTATAGGAGATACCTGAAAACATATCACACTTTTCATCATAGTGCTTTTACCAATGCATAAAATGCATGGAGAAGTCATTTCGAATGACTGGTCCTCAGTGTTGTGAGAACGATGACTGGTTAAAATTTTTGGTGGTTTCTTGTTCAGTCCATAGGCCTACATCATGTGGCAAACCGGTGAGCATGTGGCTCTATTAGTATAGGAGATACCTGAAAACATATCACACTTTTCATCATAGTGCTTTTACCAATGCATAAAATGCATGGAGAAGTCATTTCGAATGACTGGTCCTCAGTGTTGTGAGAACGATGACTGGTTAAAATTTTTGGTGGTTTCTTGTTCAGTCCATAGGCCTACATCATGTGGCAAACCGGTGAGCATGTGGCTCTATTAGTATAGGAGATACCTGAAAACATATCACACTTTTCATCATAGTGCTTTTACCAATGCATAAAATGCATGGAGAAGTCATTTCGAATGACTGGTCCTCAGTGTTGTGAGAACGATGACTGGTTAAAATTTTTGGTGGTTTCTTGTTCAGTCCATAGGCCTACATCATGTGGCAAACCGGTGAGCATGTGGCTCTATTAGTATAGGAGATACCTGAAAACATATCACACTTTTCATCATAGTGCTTTTACCAATGCATAAAATGCATGGAGAAGTCATTTCGAATGACTGGTCCTCAGTGTTGTGAGAACGATGACTGGTTAAAATTTTTGGTGGTTTCTTGTTCAGTCCATAGGCCTACATCATGTGGCAAACCGGTGAGCATGTGGCTCTATTAGTATAGGAGATACCTGAAAACATATCACACTTTTCATCATAGTGCTTTTACCAATGCATAAAATGCATGGAGAAGTCATTTCGAATGACTGGTCCTCAGTGTTGTGAGAACGATGACTGGTTAAAATTTTTGGTGGTTTCTTGTTCAGTCCATAGGCCTACATCATGTGGCAAACCGGTGAGCATGTGGCTCTATTAGTATAGGAGATACCTGAAAACATATCACACTTTTCATCATAGTGCTTTTACCAATGCATAAAATGCATGGAGAAGTCATTTCGAATGACTGGTCCTCAGTGTTGTGAGAACGATGACTGGTTAAAATTTTTGGTGGTTTCTTGTTCAGTCCATAGGCCTACATCATGTGGCAAACCGGTGAGCATGTGGCTCTATTAGTATAGGAGATACCTGAAAACATATCACACTTTTCATCATAGTGCTTTTACCAATGCATAAAATGCATGGAGAAGTCATTTCGAATGACTGGTCCTCAGTGTTGTGAGAACGATGACTGGTTAAAATTTTTGGTGGTTTCTTGTTCAGTCCATAGGCCTACATCATGTGGCAAACCGGTGAGCATGTGGCTCTATTAGTATAGGAGATACCTGAAAACATATCACACTTTTCATCATAGTGCTTTTACCAATGCATAAAATGCATGGAGAAGTCATTTCGAATGACTGGTCCTCAGTGTTGTGAGAACGATGACTGGTTAAAATTTTTGGTGGTTTCTTGTTCAGTCCATAGGCCTACATCATGTGGCAAACCGGTGAGCATGTGGCTCTATTAGTATAGGAGATACCTGAAAACATATCACACTTTTCATCATAGTGCTTTTACCAATGCATAAAATGCATGGAGAAGTCATTTCGAATGACTGGTCCTCAGTGTTGTGAGAACGATGACTGGTTAAAATTTTTGGTGGTTTCTTGTTCAGTCCATAGGCCTACATCATGTGGCAAACCGGTGAGCATGTGGCTCTATTAGTATAGGAGATACCTGAAAACATATCACACTTTTCATCATAGTGCTTTTACCAATGCATAAAATGCATGGAGAAGTCATTTCGAATGACTGGTCCTCAGTGTTGTGAGAACGATGACTGGTTAAAATTTTTGGTGGTTTCTTGTTCAGTCCATAGGCCTACATCATGTGGCAAACCGGTGAGCATGTGGCTCTATTAGTATAGGAGATACCTGAAAACATATCACACTTTTCATCATAGTGCTTTTACCAATGCATAAAATGCATGGAGAAGTCATTTCGAATGACTGGTCCTCAGTGTTGTGAGAACGATGACTGGTTAAAATTTTTGGTGGTTTCTTGTTCAGTCCATAGGCCTACATCATGTGGCAAACCGGTGAGCATGTGGCTCTATTAGTATAGGAGATACCTGAAAACATATCACACTTTTCATCATAGTGCTTTTACCAATGCATAAAATGCATGGAGAAGTCATTTCGAATGACTGGTCCTCAGTGTTGTGAGAACGATGACTGGTTAAAATTTTTGGTGGTTTCTTGTTCAGTCCATAGGCCTACATCATGTGGCAAACCGGTGAGCATGTGGCTCTATTAGTATAGGAGATACCTGAAAACATATCACACTTTTCATCATAGTGCTTTTACCAATGCATAAAATGCATGGAGAAGTCATTTCGAATGACTGGTCCTCAGTGTTGTGAGAACGATGACTGGTTAAAATTTTTGGTGGTTTCTTGTTCAGTCCATAGGCCTACATCATGTGGCAAACCGGTGAGCATGTGGCTCTATTAGTATAGGAGATACCTGAAAACATATCACACTTTTCATCATAGTGCTTTTACCAATGCATAAAATGCATGGAGAAGTCATTTCGAATGACTGGTCCTCAGTGTTGTGAGAACGATGACTGGTTAAAATTTTTGGTGGTTTCTTGTTCAGTCCATAGGCCTACATCATGTGGCAAACCGGTGAGCATGTGGCTCTATTAGTATAGGAGATACCTGAAAACATATCACACTTTTCATCATAGTGCTTTTACCAATGCATAAAATGCATGGAGAAGTCATTTCGAATGACTGGTCCTCAGTGTTGTGAGAACGATGACTGGTTAAAATTTTTGGTGGTTTCTTGTTCAGTCCATAGGCCTACATCATGTGGCAAACCGGTGAGCATGTGGCTCTATTAGTATAGGAGATACCTGAAAACATATCACACTTTTCATCATAGTGCTTTTACCAATGCATAAAATGCATGGAGAAGTCATTTCGAATGACTGGTCCTCAGTGTTGTGAGAACGATGACTGGTTAAAATTTTTGGTGGTTTCTTGTTCAGTCCATAGGCCTACATCATGTGGCAAACCGGTGAGCATGTGGCTCTATTAGTATAGGAGATACCTGAAAACATATCACACTTTTCATCATAGTGCTTTTACCAATGCATAAAATGCATGGAGAAGTCATTTCGAATGACTGGTCCTCAGTGTTGTGAGAACGATGACTGGTTAAAATTTTTGGTGGTTTCTTGTTCAGTCCATAGGCCTACATCATGTGGCAAACCGGTGAGCATGTGGCTCTATTAGTATAGGAGATACCTGAAAACATATCACACTTTTCATCATAGTGCTTTTACCAATGCATAAAATGCATGGAGAAGTCATTTCGAATGACTGGTCCTCAGTGTTGTGAGAACGATGACTGGTTAAAATTTTTGGTGGTTTCTTGTTCAGTCCATAGGCCTACATCATGTGGCAAACCGGTGAGCATGTGGCTCTATTAGTATAGGAGATACCTGAAAACATATCACACTTTTCATCATAGTGCTTTTACCAATGCATAAAATGCATGGAGAAGTCATTTCGAATGACTGGTCCTCAGTGTTGTGAGAACGATGACTGGTTAAAATTTTTGGTGGTTTCTTGTTCAGTCCATAGGCCTACATCATGTGGCAAACCGGTGAGCATGTGGCTCTATTAGTATAGGAGATACCTGAAAACATATCACACTTTTCATCATAGTGCTTTTACCAATGCATAAAATGCATGGAGAAGTCATTTCGAATGACTGGTCCTCAGTGTTGTGAGAACGATGACTGGTTAAAATTTTTGGTGGTTTCTTGTTCAGTCCATAGGCCTACATCATGTGGCAAACCGGTGAGCATGTGGCTCTATTAGTATAGGAGATACCTGAAAACATATCACACTTTTCATCATAGTGCTTTTACCAATGCATAAAATGCATGGAGAAGTCATTTCGAATGACTGGTCCTCAGTGTTGTGAGAACGATGACTGGTTAAAATTTTTGGTGGTTTCTTGTTCAGTCCATAGGCCTACATCATGTGGCAAACCGGTGAGCATGTGGCTCTATTAGTATAGGAGATACCTGAAAACATATCACACTTTTCATCATAGTGCTTTTACCAATGCATAAAATGCATGGAGAAGTCATTTCGAATGACTGGTCCTCAGTGTTGTGAGAACGATGACTGGTTAAAATTTTTGGTGGTTTCTTGTTCAGTCCATAGGCCTACATCATGTGGCAAACCGGTGAGCATGTGGCTCTATTAGTATAGGAGATACCTGAAAACATATCACACTTTTCATCATAGTGCTTTTACCAATGCATAAAATGCATGGAGAAGTCATTTCGAATGACTGGTCCTCAGTGTTGTGAGAACGATGACTGGTTAAAATTTTTGGTGGTTTCTTGTTCAGTCCATAGGCCTACATCATGTGGCAAACCGGTGAGCATGTGGCTCTATTAGTATAGGAGATACCTGAAAACATATCACACTTTTCATCATAGTGCTTTTACCAATGCATAAAATGCATGGAGAAGTCATTTCGAATGACTGGTCCTCAGTGTTGTGAGAACGATGACTGGTTAAAATTTTTGGTGGTTTCTTGTTCAGTCCATAGGCCTACATCATGTGGCAAACCGGTGAGCATGTGGCTCTATTAGTATAGGAGATACCTGAAAACATATCACACTTTTCATCATAGTGCTTTTACCAATGCATAAAATGCATGGAGAAGTCATTTCGAATGACTGGTCCTCAGTGTTGTGAGAACGATGACTGGTTAAAATTTTTGGTGGTTTCTTGTTCAGTCCATAGGCCTACATCATGTGGCAAACCGGTGAGCATGTGGCTCTATTAGTATAGGAGATACCTGAAAACATATCACACTTTTCATCATAGTGCTTTTACCAATGCATAAAATGCATGGAGAAGTCATTTCGAATGACTGGTCCTCAGTGTTGTGAGAACGATGACTGGTTAAAATTTTTGGTGGTTTCTTGTTCAGTCCATAGGCCTACATCATGTGGCAAACCGGTGAGCATGTGGCTCTATTAGTATAGGAGATACCTGAAAACATATCACACTTTTCATCATAGTGCTTTTACCAATGCATAAAATGCATGGAGAAGTCATTTCGAATGACTGGTCCTCAGTGTTGTGAGAACGATGACTGGTTAAAATTTTTGGTGGTTTCTTGTTCAGTCCATAGGCCTACATCATGTGGCAAACCGGTGAGCATGTGGCTCTATTAGTATAGGAGATACCTGAAAACATATCACACTTTTCATCATAGTGCTTTTACCAATGCATAAAATGCATGGAGAAGTCATTTCGAATGACTGGTCCTCAGTGTTGTGAGAACGATGACTGGTTAAAATTTTTGGTGGTTTCTTGTTCAGTCCATAGGCCTACATCATGTGGCAAACCGGTGAGCATGTGGCTCTATTAGTATAGGAGATACCTGAAAACATATCACACTTTTCATCATAGTGCTTTTACCAATGCATAAAATGCATGGAGAAGTCATTTCGAATGACTGGTCCTCAGTGTTGTGAGAACGATGACTGGTTAAAATTTTTGGTGGTTTCTTGTTCAGTCCATAGGCCTACATCATGTGGCAAACCGGTGAGCATGTGGCTCTATTAGTATAGGAGATACCTGAAAACATATCACACTTTTCATCATAGTGCTTTTACCAATGCATAAAATGCATGGAGAAGTCATTTCGAATGACTGGTCCTCAGTGTTGTGAGAACGATGACTGGTTAAAATTTTTGGTGGTTTCTTGTTCAGTCCATAGGCCTACATCATGTGGCAAACCGGTGAGCATGTGGCTCTATTAGTATAGGAGATACCTGAAAACATATCACACTTTTCATCATAGTGCTTTTACCAATGCATAAAATGCATGGAGAAGTCATTTCGAATGACTGGTCCTCAGTGTTGTGAGAACGATGACTGGTTAAAATTTTTGGTGGTTTCTTGTTCAGTCCATAGGCCTACATCATGTGGCAAACCGGTGAGCATGTGGCTCTATTAGTATAGGAGATACCTGAAAACATATCACACTTTTCATCATAGTGCTTTTACCAATGCATAAAATGCATGGAGAAGTCATTTCGAATGACTGGTCCTCAGTGTTGTGAGAACGATGACTGGTTAAAATTTTTGGTGGTTTCTTGTTCAGTCCATAGGCCTACATCATGTGGCAAACCGGTGAGCATGTGGCTCTATTAGTATAGGAGATACCTGAAAACATATCACACTTTTCATCATAGTGCTTTTACCAATGCATAAAATGCATGGAGAAGTCATTTCGAATGACTGGTCCTCAGTGTTGTGAGAACGATGACTGGTTAAAATTTTTGGTGGTTTCTTGTTCAGTCCATAGGCCTACATCATGTGGCAAACCGGTGAGCATGTGGCTCTATTAGTATAGGAGATACCTGAAAACATATCACACTTTTCATCATAGTGCTTTTACCAATGCATAAAATGCATGGAGAAGTCATTTCGAATGACTGGTCCTCAGTGTTGTGAGAACGATGACTGGTTAAAATTTTTGGTGGTTTCTTGTTCAGTCCATAGGCCTACATCATGTGGCAAACCGGTGAGCATGTGGCTCTATTAGTATAGGAGATACCTGAAAACATATCACACTTTTCATCATAGTGCTTTTACCAATGCATAAAATGCATGGAGAAGTCATTTCGAATGACTGGTCCTCAGTGTTGTGAGAACGATGACTGGTTAAAATTTTTGGTGGTTTCTTGTTCAGTCCATAGGCCTACATCATGTGGCAAACCGGTGAGCATGTGGCTCTATTAGTATAGGAGATACCTGAAAACATATCACACTTTTCATCATAGTGCTTTTACCAATGCATAAAATGCATGGAGAAGTCATTTCGAATGACTGGTCCTCAGTGTTGTGAGAACGATGACTGGTTAAAATTTTTGGTGGTTTCTTGTTCAGTCCATAGGCCTACATCATGTGGCAAACCGGTGAGCATGTGGCTCTATTAGTATAGGAGATACCTGAAAACATATCACACTTTTCATCATAGTGCTTTTACCAATGCATAAAATGCATGGAGAAGTCATTTCGAATGACTGGTCCTCAGTGTTGTGAGAACGATGACTGGTTAAAATTTTTGGTGGTTTCTTGTTCAGTCCATAGGCCTACATCATGTGGCAAACCGGTGAGCATGTGGCTCTATTAGTATAGGAGATACCTGAAAACATATCACACTTTTCATCATAGTGCTTTTACCAATGCATAAAATGCATGGAGAAGTCATTTCGAATGACTGGTCCTCAGTGTTGTGAGAACGATGACTGGTTAAAATTTTTGGTGGTTTCTTGTTCAGTCCATAGGCCTACATCATGTGGCAAACCGGTGAGCATGTGGCTCTATTAGTATAGGAGATACCTGAAAACATATCACACTTTTCATCATAGTGCTTTTACCAATGCATAAAATGCATGGAGAAGTCATTTCGAATGACTGGTCCTCAGTGTTGTGAGAACGATGACTGGTTAAAATTTTTGGTGGTTTCTTGTTCAGTCCATAGGCCTACATCATGTGGCAAACCGGTGAGCATGTGGCTCTATTAGTATAGGAGATACCTGAAAACATATCACACTTTTCATCATAGTGCTTTTACCAATGCATAAAATGCATGGAGAAGTCATTTCGAATGACTGGTCCTCAGTGTTGTGAGAACGATGACTGGTTAAAATTTTTGGTGGTTTCTTGTTCAGTCCATAGGCCTACATCATGTGGCAAACCGGTGAGCATGTGGCTCTATTAGTATAGGAGATACCTGAAAACATATCACACTTTTCATCATAGTGCTTTTACCAATGCATAAAATGCATGGAGAAGTCATTTCGAATGACTGGTCCTCAGTGTTGTGAGAACGATGACTGGTTAAAATTTTTGGTGGTTTCTTGTTCAGTCCATAGGCCTACATCATGTGGCAAACCGGTGAGCATGTGGCTCTATTAGTATAGGAGATACCTGAAAACATATCACACTTTTCATCATAGTGCTTTTACCAATGCATAAAATGCATGGAGAAGTCATTTCGAATGACTGGTCCTCAGTGTTGTGAGAACGATGACTGGTTAAAATTTTTGGTGGTTTCTTGTTCAGTCCATAGGCCTACATCATGTGGCAAACCGGTGAGCATGTGGCTCTATTAGTATAGGAGATACCTGAAAACATATCACACTTTTCATCATAGTGCTTTTACCAATGCATAAAATGCATGGAGAAGTCATTTCGAATGACTGGTCCTCAGTGTTGTGAGAACGATGACTGGTTAAAATTTTTGGTGGTTTCTTGTTCAGTCCATAGGCCTACATCATGTGGCAAACCGGTGAGCATGTGGCTCTATTAGTATAGGAGATACCTGAAAACATATCACACTTTTCATCATAGTGCTTTTACCAATGCATAAAATGCATGGAGAAGTCATTTCGAATGACTGGTCCTCAGTGTTGTGAGAACGATGACTGGTTAAAATTTTTGGTGGTTTCTTGTTCAGTCCATAGGCCTACATCATGTGGCAAACCGGTGAGCATGTGGCTCTATTAGTATAGGAGATACCTGAAAACATATCACACTTTTCATCATAGTGCTTTTACCAATGCATAAAATGCATGGAGAAGTCATTTCGAATGACTGGTCCTCAGTGTTGTGAGAACGATGACTGGTTAAAATTTTTGGTGGTTTCTTGTTCAGTCCATAGGCCTACATCATGTGGCAAACCGGTGAGCATGTGGCTCTATTAGTATAGGAGATACCTGAAAACATATCACACTTTTCATCATAGTGCTTTTACCAATGCATAAAATGCATGGAGAAGTCATTTCGAATGACTGGTCCTCAGTGTTGTGAGAACGATGACTGGTTAAAATTTTTGGTGGTTTCTTGTTCAGTCCATAGGCCTACATCATGTGGCAAACCGGTGAGCATGTGGCTCTATTAGTATAGGAGATACCTGAAAACATATCACACTTTTCATCATAGTGCTTTTACCAATGCATAAAATGCATGGAGAAGTCATTTCGAATGACTGGTCCTCAGTGTTGTGAGAACGATGACTGGTTAAAATTTTTGGTGGTTTCTTGTTCAGTCCATAGGCCTACATCATGTGGCAAACCGGTGAGCATGTGGCTCTATTAGTATAGGAGATACCTGAAAACATATCACACTTTTCATCATAGTGCTTTTACCAATGCATAAAATGCATGGAGAAGTCATTTCGAATGACTGGTCCTCAGTGTTGTGAGAACGATGACTGGTTAAAATTTTTGGTGGTTTCTTGTTCAGTCCATAGGCCTACATCATGTGGCAAACCGGTGAGCATGTGGCTCTATTAGTATAGGAGATACCTGAAAACATATCACACTTTTCATCATAGTGCTTTTACCAATGCATAAAATGCATGGAGAAGTCATTTCGAATGACTGGTCCTCAGTGTTGTGAGAACGATGACTGGTTAAAATTTTTGGTGGTTTCTTGTTCAGTCCATAGGCCTACATCATGTGGCAAACCGGTGAGCATGTGGCTCTATTAGTATAGGAGATACCTGAAAACATATCACACTTTTCATCATAGTGCTTTTACCAATGCATAAAATGCATGGAGAAGTCATTTCGAATGACTGGTCCTCAGTGTTGTGAGAACGATGACTGGTTAAAATTTTTGGTGGTTTCTTGTTCAGTCCATAGGCCTACATCATGTGGCAAACCGGTGAGCATGTGGCTCTATTAGTATAGGAGATACCTGAAAACATATCACACTTTTCATCATAGTGCTTTTACCAATGCATAAAATGCATGGAGAAGTCATTTCGAATGACTGGTCCTCAGTGTTGTGAGAACGATGACTGGTTAAAATTTTTGGTGGTTTCTTGTTCAGTCCATAGGCCTACATCATGTGGCAAACCGGTGAGCATGTGGCTCTATTAGTATAGGAGATACCTGAAAACATATCACACTTTTCATCATAGTGCTTTTACCAATGCATAAAATGCATGGAGAAGTCATTTCGAATGACTGGTCCTCAGTGTTGTGAGAACGATGACTGGTTAAAATTTTTGGTGGTTTCTTGTTCAGTCCATAGGCCTACATCATGTGGCAAACCGGTGAGCATGTGGCTCTATTAGTATAGGAGATACCTGAAAACATATCACACTTTTCATCATAGTGCTTTTACCAATGCATAAAATGCATGGAGAAGTCATTTCGAATGACTGGTCCTCAGTGTTGTGAGAACGATGACTGGTTAAAATTTTTGGTGGTTTCTTGTTCAGTCCATAGGCCTACATCATGTGGCAAACCGGTGAGCATGTGGCTCTATTAGTATAGGAGATACCTGAAAACATATCACACTTTTCATCATAGTGCTTTTACCAATGCATAAAATGCATGGAGAAGTCATTTCGAATGACTGGTCCTCAGTGTTGTGAGAACGATGACTGGTTAAAATTTTTGGTGGTTTCTTGTTCAGTCCATAGGCCTACATCATGTGGCAAACCGGTGAGCATGTGGCTCTATTAGTATAGGAGATACCTGAAAACATATCACACTTTTCATCATAGTGCTTTTACCAATGCATAAAATGCATGGAGAAGTCATTTCGAATGACTGGTCCTCAGTGTTGTGAGAACGATGACTGGTTAAAATTTTTGGTGGTTTCTTGTTCAGTCCATAGGCCTACATCATGTGGCAAACCGGTGAGCATGTGGCTCTATTAGTATAGGAGATACCTGAAAACATATCACACTTTTCATCATAGTGCTTTTACCAATGCATAAAATGCATGGAGAAGTCATTTCGAATGACTGGTCCTCAGTGTTGTGAGAACGATGACTGGTTAAAATTTTTGGTGGTTTCTTGTTCAGTCCATAGGCCTACATCATGTGGCAAACCGGTGAGCATGTGGCTCTATTAGTATAGGAGATACCTGAAAACATATCACACTTTTCATCATAGTGCTTTTACCAATGCATAAAATGCATGGAGAAGTCATTTCGAATGACTGGTCCTCAGTGTTGTGAGAACGATGACTGGTTAAAATTTTTGGTGGTTTCTTGTTCAGTCCATAGGCCTACATCATGTGGCAAACCGGTGAGCATGTGGCTCTATTAGTATAGGAGATACCTGAAAACATATCACACTTTTCATCATAGTGCTTTTACCAATGCATAAAATGCATGGAGAAGTCATTTCGAATGACTGGTCCTCAGTGTTGTGAGAACGATGACTGGTTAAAATTTTTGGTGGTTTCTTGTTCAGTCCATAGGCCTACATCATGTGGCAAACCGGTGAGCATGTGGCTCTATTAGTATAGGAGATACCTGAAAACATATCACACTTTTCATCATAGTGCTTTTACCAATGCATAAAATGCATGGAGAAGTCATTTCGAATGACTGGTCCTCAGTGTTGTGAGAACGATGACTGGTTAAAATTTTTGGTGGTTTCTTGTTCAGTCCATAGGCCTACATCATGTGGCAAACCGGTGAGCATGTGGCTCTATTAGTATAGGAGATACCTGAAAACATATCACACTTTTCATCATAGTGCTTTTACCAATGCATAAAATGCATGGAGAAGTCATTTCGAATGACTGGTCCTCAGTGTTGTGAGAACGATGACTGGTTAAAATTTTTGGTGGTTTCTTGTTCAGTCCATAGGCCTACATCATGTGGCAAACCGGTGAGCATGTGGCTCTATTAGTATAGGAGATACCTGAAAACATATCACACTTTTCATCATAGTGCTTTTACCAATGCATAAAATGCATGGAGAAGTCATTTCGAATGACTGGTCCTCAGTGTTGTGAGAACGATGACTGGTTAAAATTTTTGGTGGTTTCTTGTTCAGTCCATAGGCCTACATCATGTGGCAAACCGGTGAGCATGTGGCTCTATTAGTATAGGAGATACCTGAAAACATATCACACTTTTCATCATAGTGCTTTTACCAATGCATAAAATGCATGGAGAAGTCATTTCGAATGACTGG
This sequence comes from Ranitomeya imitator, assembly GCF_032444005.1. Classification (NCBI taxonomy): domain Eukaryota; kingdom Metazoa; phylum Chordata; class Amphibia; order Anura; family Dendrobatidae; genus Ranitomeya; species Ranitomeya imitator. Next base: position 62,639 of record NW_027194498.1, read on the forward strand.
TCCTCAGTGTTGTGAGAACGATGACTGGTTAAAATTTTTGGTGGTTTCTTGTTCAGTCCATAGGCCTACATCATGTGGCAAACCGGTGAGCATGTGGCTCTATTAGTATAGGAGATACCTGAAAACATATCACACTTTTCATCATAGTGCTTTTACCAATGCATAAAATGCATGGAGAAGTCATTTCGAATGACTGGTCCTCAGTGTTGTGAGAACGATGACTGGTTAAAATTTTTGGTGGTTTCTTGTTCAGTCCATAGGCCTACATCATGTGGCAAACCGGTGAGCATGTGGCTCTATTAGTATAGGAGATACCTGAAAACATATCACACTTTTCATCATAGTGCTTTTACCAATGCATAAAATGCATGGAGAAGTCATTTCGAATGACTGGTCCTCAGTGTTGTGAGAACGATGACTGGTTAAAATTTTTGGTGGTTTCTTGTTCAGTCCATAGGCCTACATCATGTGGCAAACCGGTGAGCATGTGGCTCTATTAGTATAGGAGATACCTGAAAACATATCACACTTTTCATCATAGTGCTTTTACCAATGCATAAAATGCATGGAGAAGTCATTTCGAATGACTGGTCCTCAGTGTTGTGAGAACGATGACTGGTTAAAATTTTTGGTGGTTTCTTGTTCAGTCCATAGGCCTACATCATGTGGCAAACCGGTGAGCATGTGGCTCTATTAGTATAGGAGATACCTGAAAACATATCACACTTTTCATCATAGTGCTTTTACCAATGCATAAAATGCATGGAGAAGTCATTTCGAATGACTGGTCCTCAGTGTTGTGAGAACGATGACTGGTTAAAATTTTTGGTGGTTTCTTGTTCAGTCCATAGGCCTACATCATGTGGCAAACCGGTGAGCATGTGGCTCTATTAGTATAGGAGATACCTGAAAACATATCACACTTTTCATCATAGTGCTTTTACCAATGCATAAAATGCATGGAGAAGTCATTTCGAATGACTGGTCCTCAGTGTTGTGAGAACGATGACTGGTTAAAATTTTTGGTGGTTTCTTGTTCAGTCCATAGGCCTACATCATGTGGCAAACCGGTGAGCATGTGGCTCTATTAGTATAGGAGATACCTGAAAACATATCACACTTTTCATCATAGTGCTTTTACCAATGCATAAAATGCATGGAGAAGTCATTTCGAATGACTGGTCCTCAGTGTTGTGAGAACGATGACTGGTTAAAATTTTTGGTGGTTTCTTGTTCAGTCCATAGGCCTACATCATGTGGCAAACCGGTGAGCATGTGGCTCTATTAGTATAGGAGATACCTGAAAACATATCACACTTTTCATCATAGTGCTTTTACCAATGCATAAAATGCATGGAGAAGTCATTTCGAATGACTGGTCCTCAGTGTTGTGAGAACGATGACTGGTTAAAATTTTTGGTGGTTTCTTGTTCAGTCCATAGGCCTACATCATGTGGCAAACCGGTGAGCATGTGGCTCTATTAGTATAGGAGATACCTGAAAACATATCACACTTTTCATCATAGTGCTTTTACCAATGCATAAAATGCATGGAGAAGTCATTTCGAATGACTGGTCCTCAGTGTTGTGAGAACGATGACTGGTTAAAATTTTTGGTGGTTTCTTGTTCAGTCCATAGGCCTACATCATGTGGCAAACCGGTGAGCATGTGGCTCTATTAGTATAGGAGATACCTGAAAACATATCACACTTTTCATCATAGTGCTTTTACCAATGCATAAAATGCATGGAGAAGTCATTTCGAATGACTGGTCCTCAGTGTTGTGAGAACGATGACTGGTTAAAATTTTTGGTGGTTTCTTGTTCAGTCCATAGGCCTACATCATGTGGCAAACCGGTGAGCATGTGGCTCTATTAGTATAGGAGATACCTGAAAACATATCACACTTTTCATCATAGTGCTTTTACCAATGCATAAAATGCATGGAGAAGTCATTTCGAATGACTGGTCCTCAGTGTTGTGAGAACGATGACTGGTTAAAATTTTTGGTGGTTTCTTGTTCAGTCCATAGGCCTACATCATGTGGCAAACCGGTGAGCATGTGGCTCTATTAGTATAGGAGATACCTGAAAACATATCACACTTTTCATCATAGTGCTTTTACCAATGCATAAAATGCATGGAGAAGTCATTTCGAATGACTGGTCCTCAGTGTTGTGAGAACGATGACTGGTTAAAATTTTTGGTGGTTTCTTGTTCAGTCCATAGGCCTACATCATGTGGCAAACCGGTGAGCATGTGGCTCTATTAGTATAGGAGATACCTGAAAACATATCACACTTTTCATCATAGTGCTTTTACCAATGCATAAAATGCATGGAGAAGTCATTTCGAATGACTGGTCCTCAGTGTTGTGAGAACGATGACTGGTTAAAATTTTTGGTGGTTTCTTGTTCAGTCCATAGGCCTACATCATGTGGCAAACCGGTGAGCATGTGGCTCTATTAGTATAGGAGATACCTGAAAACATATCACACTTTTCATCATAGTGCTTTTACCAATGCATAAAATGCATGGAGAAGTCATTTCGAATGACTGGTCCTCAGTGTTGTGAGAACGATGACTGGTTAAAATTTTTGGTGGTTTCTTGTTCAGTCCATAGGCCTACATCATGTGGCAAACCGGTGAGCATGTGGCTCTATTAGTATAGGAGATACCTGAAAACATATCACACTTTTCATCATAGTGCTTTTACCAATGCATAAAATGCATGGAGAAGTCATTTCGAATGACTGGTCCTCAGTGTTGTGAGAACGATGACTGGTTAAAATTTTTGGTGGTTTCTTGTTCAGTCCATAGGCCTACATCATGTGGCAAACCGGTGAGCATGTGGCTCTATTAGTATAGGAGATACCTGAAAACATATCACACTTTTCATCATAGTGCTTTTACCAATGCATAAAATGCATGGAGAAGTCATTTCGAATGACTGGTCCTCAGTGTTGTGAGAACGATGACTGGTTAAAATTTTTGGTGGTTTCTTGTTCAGTCCATAGGCCTACATCATGTGGCAAACCGGTGAGCATGTGGCTCTATTAGTATAGGAGATACCTGAAAACATATCACACTTTTCATCATAGTGCTTTTACCAATGCATAAAATGCATGGAGAAGTCATTTCGAATGACTGGTCCTCAGTGTTGTGAGAACGATGACTGGTTAAAATTTTTGGTGGTTTCTTGTTCAGTCCATAGGCCTACATCATGTGGCAAACCGGTGAGCATGTGGCTCTATTAGTATAGGAGATACCTGAAAACATATCACACTTTTCATCATAGTGCTTTTACCAATGCATAAAATGCATGGAGAAGTCATTTCGAATGACTGGTCCTCAGTGTTGTGAGAACGATGACTGGTTAAAATTTTTGGTGGTTTCTTGTTCAGTCCATAGGCCTACATCATGTGGCAAACCGGTGAGCATGTGGCTCTATTAGTATAGGAGATACCTGAAAACATATCACACTTTTCATCATAGTGCTTTTACCAATGCATAAAATGCATGGAGAAGTCATTTCGAATGACTGGTCCTCAGTGTTGTGAGAACGATGACTGGTTAAAATTTTTGGTGGTTTCTTGTTCAGTCCATAGGCCTACATCATGTGGCAAACCGGTGAGCATGTGGCTCTATTAGTATAGGAGATACCTGAAAACATATCACACTTTTCATCATAGTGCTTTTACCAATGCATAAAATGCATGGAGAAGTCATTTCGAATGACTGGTCCTCAGTGTTGTGAGAACGATGACTGGTTAAAATTTTTGGTGGTTTCTTGTTCAGTCCATAGGCCTACATCATGTGGCAAACCGGTGAGCATGTGGCTCTATTAGTATAGGAGATACCTGAAAACATATCACACTTTTCATCATAGTGCTTTTACCAATGCATAAAATGCATGGAGAAGTCATTTCGAATGACTGGTCCTCAGTGTTGTGAGAACGATGACTGGTTAAAATTTTTGGTGGTTTCTTGTTCAGTCCATAGGCCTACATCATGTGGCAAACCGGTGAGCATGTGGCTCTATTAGTATAGGAGATACCTGAAAACATATCACACTTTTCATCATAGTGCTTTTACCAATGCATAAAATGCATGGAGAAGTCATTTCGAATGACTGGTCCTCAGTGTTGTGAGAACGATGACTGGTTAAAATTTTTGGTGGTTTCTTGTTCAGTCCATAGGCCTACATCATGTGGCAAACCGGTGAGCATGTGGCTCTATTAGTATAGGAGATACCTGAAAACATATCACACTTTTCATCATAGTGCTTTTACCAATGCATAAAATGCATGGAGAAGTCATTTCGAATGACTGGTCCTCAGTGTTGTGAGAACGATGACTGGTTAAAATTTTTGGTGGTTTCTTGTTCAGTCCATAGGCCTACATCATGTGGCAAACCGGTGAGCATGTGGCTCTATTAGTATAGGAGATACCTGAAAACATATCACACTTTTCATCATAGTGCTTTTACCAATGCATAAAATGCATGGAGAAGTCATTTCGAATGACTGGTCCTCAGTGTTGTGAGAACGATGACTGGTTAAAATTTTTGGTGGTTTCTTGTTCAGTCCATAGGCCTACATCATGTGGCAAACCGGTGAGCATGTGGCTCTATTAGTATAGGAGATAGTGA
>NW_027194499.1:0-42996 GCF_032444005.1 Ranitomeya imitator
ATGCCTTAAGCCTTAGCCAGCACTTGTGCCCATGCCTTAAGCCTTAGCCAGCACTTGTGCCCATGCCTTAAGCATAGCCAGCACTTGTGCCGTTGCCTTAAGCCTAGCCAGCACTTGTACCCATGCCTTAAGCCTAGCCAGCACTTCTGCCATGCCTTAAGCCTTAGCCAGCCTTGTGCCCATGCCTTAAGCCTTAGCCAGCACTTGTGCCCATGCCTTAAGCCTTAGCCAGCACTTGTGCCCATGCCTTAAGCCTTAGCCAGCACTTGTGCCCATGCCTTAAGCCTTAGCCATCACTTGTGCCCATGCCTTAAGCCTTAGCCAACACTTTTGCCCATGCCTTAAGCCTTAGCCAGCACTTTTGAGCCCCTTGCATGTTTGTTTTTCTGTCTTTAGTTACATGATGGTTATGCACACAGGGCAGGCTTTACGCTCTTCGCTCTTCTCCCGTCTGAATGCGCATGCACGACTGTAATTGGGGAAGAAGGCATTACCCATTTACGGAGGACAGACAAGAAGTGCCTGGTCGCTTGGAGCATGGGGTTATGGAGAGGCTCCGCACTGTACAACAAAGGATTTAGTCTTAAATGTCCAAGTACAGAGTAGAGGGGTGAAAGCTAGCTCTTCACCCCTATGGGTGCCTAACCCTTTATGCAAAGAGTGCAAAGAGTTAGCCGTATGCCTTAAGCCTAGCCAGCACTTGTGCCCATGCCTTAAGCCTTAGCCAGCACTTATGCCCATGCCTTAAGCCTTAGCCAGAACTTGTGCCCATGCCTTAAGCCTTAGCCAGCACTTGTGCCCATGCCTTAAGCCTTAGCCAGCACTTGTGCCCATGCCTTAAGCCTTAGCCAGCACTTGTGCCCATGCCTTAGACCTTAGCCAGCACTTGTGCTCATGCCTTAAACCTTAGCCAGCACTTGTGCCCATACCTTATGCCTTAGCCAGCACTTGTGCCCATGCCTTAAGCCTTAGCCAGCATTTGTGCCCATGCCTTAAGCCTTAGCCAGCACTTGTGCCCATGCCTTAAGCCTTAGCCAGCACTTGTGCCCATGCCTTAAGCCTTAGCCAGCACTTGTGCCCATGCCTTAAGCCTTAGCCAGCACTTGTGCCCATGCCTTATGCCTAGCCAGCACTTGTGCCCATGCCTTATGCCTAGCCAGCACTTGTGCCCATGCCTTATGCCTAGCCAGCACTTGTGCCCATGCCTTGCCTTATGCCTAGCCAGCACTTGTGCCCAGGCATTAAGCGTAGCCAGCACTTGTGCCCAGGCCTTAAGCCTTAGCCAGCACTAGTGCCCATGCCCTTATGCCTAGCCAGCACTTGTGTCCATGCCTTATGCCTAGCCAGCACTTGTGCCCATGCCTTATGCCTAGCCAGCATTTGTGCCCATGCCTTAAGCCTTAGCCAGCACTTGGCCCCATGCCTTAAGCCTTAGCCAGCACTTGTGCCCATGCCTTAAGCCTTAGCCAGCACTTGTGCCCATGCCTTAAGCCTTAGCCAGCACTTGTGCCCATGCCTTAAGCCTTAGCCAGCACTTGTGCCCATGCCTTAAGCCTTAGCCAGCACTTGTGCCCATGCCTTAAGCCTTAGCCAGCACTTGTGCCCAGGCCTTAAGCCTTAGCCAGCACTTGTGCCCATGCCTTAAGCCTTAGCCAGCACTTGTGCCCATGCCTTAAGCCTAGCCAGCACTTGTGCCCATGCCTTATGCCTAGCCAGCACTTATACCCATGCCTTAAGCCTAGCCATCTCTTGTGCCCATGCCTTAAGCCTAGCCATCTCTTGTGCCCATGCCTTAAGCCTAGCCATCACTTGTGCCGTTGCCTTAAGCCTAGCCAGCACTTCTGCCCATGCCTTAAGCATAGCCAGCACTTGTGCCGTTGCATTAAGCCTAGCCAGCACTTGTACCCATGCCTTAAGCCTAGCCAGCACTTGTGCCCATGCCTTAAGCCTTAGCCAGCACTTGTGCCCATGCCTTAAGCCTTAGCCAGCACTTGTGCCCATGCCTTAAGCCTTAGCCAGCACTTGTGCCCATGCCTTAAGCCTTAGCCAGCACTTGTGCCCATGCCTTAAGCCTTAGCCAGCACTTGTGCCCATGCCTTAAGCCTTAGCCAGCACTTGTGCCCATGTCTTAAGCCTTAGCCAGCACTTGTGCCCATGCCTTAAGCCTTAGCCAGCACTTGTGCCCATGCCTTAAGCCTTAGCCAGCACTTGTGCCCATGCCTTAAGCCTTAGCCAGCACTTGTGCCCAGGCCTTAAGCCTTAGCCAGCACTTGTGCCCATGCCTTAAGCCTTAGCCAGCACTTGTGCCCATGCCTTAAGCCTTAGCCAGCACTTGTGCCCATGCCTTAAGCCTAGCCAGCACTTGTGCCCATGCCTTATGCCTAGCCAGCACTTATACCCATGCCTTAAGCCTAGCCATCTCTTGTGCCCATGCCTTAAGCCTAGCCATCACTTGTGCCGTTGCCTTAAGCCTAGCCAGCACTTGTGCCATTGCCTTAAGCCTTAGCCAGCACTTCTGCCCATGCCTTAAGCATAGCCAGCACTTGTGCCGTTGCCTTAAGCCTAGCCAGCACTTGTACCCATGCCTTAAGCCTAGCCAGCACTTGTGCCCATGCCTTAAGCCTTAGCCAGCACTTGTGCCCATGCCTTAAGCCTTAGCCAGCACTTGTGCCCATGCCTTAAGCCTTAGCCAGCACTTGTGCCCATGCCTTAAGCCTTAGCCAGCACTTGTGCCCATGCCTTAAGCCTTAGCCAGCACTTGTGCCCATGCCTTAAGCCTTAGCCAGCACTTGTGCCCATGCCTTAGACCTTAGCCAGCACTTGTGCCCATGCCTTAAACCTTAGCCAGCACTTGTGCCCATACCTTATGCCTTAGCCAGCACTTGTGCCCATGCCTTAAGCCTTAGCCAGCATTTGTGCCCATGCCTTAAGCCTTAGCCAGCACTTGTGCCCATGCCTTAAGCCTTAGCCAGCACTTGTGCCCATGCCTTAAGCCTTAGCCAGCACTTGTGCCCATGCCTTAAGCATAGCCAGCACTTGTGCCGTTGCCTTAAGCCTAGCCAGCACTTGTACCCATGCCTTAAGCCTAGCCAGCACTTCTGCCCATGCCTTAAGCCTTAGCCAGCACTTGTGCCCATGCCTTAAGCCTTAGCCAGCACTTGTGCCCATGCCTTAAGCCTTAGCCAGCACTTGTGCCCATGCCTTAAGCCTTAGCCAGCACTTGTGCCCATGCCTTAAGCCTTAGCCATCACTTGTGCCCATGCCTTAAGCCTTAGCCAACACTTTTGCCCATGCCTTAAGCCTTAGCCAGCACTTTTGAGCCCCTTGCATGTTTGTTTTTCTGTCTTTAGTTACATGATGGTTATGCACACAGGGCAGGCTTTACGCTCTTCGCTCTTCTCCCGTCTGAATGCGCATGCACGACTGTAATTGGGGAAGAAGGCATTACCCATTTACGGAGGACAGACAAGAAGTGCCTGGTCGCTTGGAGCATGGGGTTATGGAGAGGCTCCGCACTGTACAACAAAGGATTTAGTCTTAAATGTCCAAGTACAGAGTAGAGGGGTGAAAGCTAGCTCTTCACCCCTATGGGTGCCTAACCCTTTATGCAAAGAGTGCAAAGAGTTAGCCGTATGCCTTAAGCCTAGCCAGCACTTGTGCCCATGCCTTAAGCCTTAGCCAGCACTTATGCCCATGCCTTAAGCCTTAGCCAGAACTTGTGCCCATGCCTTAAGCCTTAGCCAGCACTTGTGCCCATGCCTTAAGCCTTAGCCAGCACTTGTGCCCATGCCTTAAGCCTTAGCCAGCACTTGTGCCCATGCCTTAGACCTTAGCCAGCACTTGTGCTCATGCCTTAAACCTTAGCCAGCACTTGTGCCCATACCTTATGCCTTAGCCAGCACTTGTGCCCATGCCTTAAGCCTTAGCCAGCATTTGTGCCCATGCCTTAAGCCTTAGCCAGCACTTGTGCCCATGCCTTAAGCCTTAGCCAGCACTTGTGCCCATGCCTTAAGCCTTAGCCAGCACTTGTGCCCATGCCTTAAGCCTTAGCCAGCACTTGTGCCCATGCCTTATGCCTAGCCAGCACTTGTGCCCATGCCTTATGCCTAGCCAGCACTTGTGCCCATGCCTTATGCCTAGCCAGCACTTGTGCCCATGCCTTGCCTTATGCCTAGCCAGCACTTGTGCCCAGGCATTAAGCGTAGCCAGCACTTGTGCCCAGGCCTTAAGCCTTAGCCAGCACTAGTGCCCATGCCTTATGCCTAGCCAGCACTTGTGTCCATGCCTTATGCCTAGCCAGCACTTGTGCCCATGCCTTATGCCTAGCCAGCATTTGTGCCCATGCCTTAAGCCTTAGCCAGCACTTGTGCCCATGCCTTAAGCCTTAGCCAGCACTTGTGCCCATGCCTTAAGCCTTAGCCAGCACTTGTGCCCATGCCTTAAGCCTTAGCCAGCACTTGTGCCCATGCCTTAAGCCTTAGCCAGCACTTGTGCCCATGCCTTAAGCCTTAGCCAGCACTTGTGCCCATGCCTTAAGCCTTAGCCAGCACTTGTGCCCAGGCCTTAAGCCTTAGCCAGCACTTGTGCCCATGCCTTAAGCCTTAGCCAGCACTTGTGCCCATGCCTTAAGCCTAGCCAGCACTTGTGCCCATGCCTTATGCCTAGCCAGCACTTATACCCATGCCTTAAGCCTAGCCATCTCTTGTGCCCATGCCTTAAGCCTAGCCATCTCTTGTGCCCATGCCTTAAGCCTAGCCATCACTTGTGCCGTTGCCTTAAGCCTAGCCAGCACTTCTGCCCATGCCTTAAGCATAGCCAGCACTTGTGCCGTTGCATTAAGCCTAGCCAGCACTTGTACCCATGCCTTAAGCCTAGCCAGCACTTGTGCCCATGCCTTAAGCCTTAGCCAGCACTTGTGCCCATGCCTTAAGCCTTAGCCAGCACTTGTGCCCATGCCTTAAGCCTTAGCCAGCACTTGTGCCCATGCCTTAAGCCTTAGCCAGCACTTGTGCCCATGCCTTAAGCCTTAGCCAGCACTTGTGCCCATGCCTTAAGCCTTAGCCAGCACTTGTGCCCATGTCTTAAGCCTTAGCCAGCACTTGTGCCCATGCCTTAAGCCTTAGCCAGCACTTGTGCCCATGCCTTAAGCCTTAGCCAGCACTTGTGCCCATGCCTTAAGCCTTAGCCAGCACTTGTGCCCAGGCCTTAAGCCTTAGCCAGCACTTGTGCCCATGCCTTAAGCCTTAGCCAGCACTTGTGCCCATGCCTTAAGCCTTAGCCAGCACTTGTGCCCATGCCTTAAGCCTAGCCAGCACTTGTGCCCATGCCTTATGCCTAGCCAGCACTTATACCCATGCCTTAAGCCTAGCCATCTCTTGTGCCCATGCCTTAAGCCTAGCCATCACTTGTGCCGTTGCCTTAAGCCTAGCCAGCACTTGTGCCATTGCCTTAAGCCTTAGCCAGCACTTCTGCCCATGCCTTAAGCATAGCCAGCACTTGTGCCGTTGCCTTAAGCCTAGCCAGCACTTGTACCCATGCCTTAAGCCTAGCCAGCACTTGTGCCCATGCCTTAAGCCTTAGCCAGCACTTGTGCCCATGCCTTAAGCCTTAGCCAGCACTTGTGCCCATGCCTTAAGCCTTAGCCAGCACTTGTGCCCATGCCTTAAGCCTTAGCCAGCACTTGTGCCCATGCCTTAAGCCTTAGCCAGCACTTTTGCCCATGCCTTAAGCCTTAGCCAGCACTTTTGCCCATGCCTTAAGCCTTAGCCAGCACTTTTGAGCCCCTTGCATGTTTGTTTTTCTGTCTTTAGTTACATGATGGTTATGCACACAGGGCAGGCTTTACGCTCTTCGCTCTTGTCCCGTCTGAATGCGCATGCACGACTGTAATTGGGGAAGAAGGCATTACCCATTTACGGAGGACAGACAAGAAGTGCCTGGTCGCTTGGAGCATGGGGTTATGGAGAGGCTCCGCACTGTAAAACAAAGGATTTAGTCCTAAATGTCCAAGTACAGAGTAGAGGGGTGAAAGCTAGCTCTTCACCCCTATGGGTGCCTAACCCTTTATGCAAAGAGTGCAAAGAGTTAGCCGTATGCCTTAAGCCTAGCCAGCACTTGTGCCCATGCCTTAAGCCTTAGCCAGCACTTATGCCCACGCCTTAAGCCTTAGCCAGCACTTGTGCCCATGCCTTAAGCCTTAGCCAGCACTTGTGCCCATGCCTTAAGCCTTAGCCAGCACTTGTGCCCATGCCTTAGACCTTAGCCAGCACTTGTGCCCATGCCTTAAACCTTAGCCAGCACTTGTGCCCATACCTTATGCCTTAGCCAGCACTTGTGCCCATGCCTTAAGCCTTAGCCAGCATTTGTGCCCATGCCTTAAGCCTTAGCCAGCACTTGTGCCCATGCCTTAAGCCTTAGCCAGCACTTGTGCCCATGCCTTAAGCCTTAGCCAGCACTTGTGCCCATGCCTTAAGCATAGCCAGCACTTGTGCCGTTGCCTTAAGCCTAGCCAGCACTTGTACCCATGCCTTAAGCCTAGCCAGCACTTCTGCCCATGCCTTAAGCCTTAGCCAGCACTTGTGCCCATGCCTTAAGCCTTAGCCAGCACTTGTGCCCATGCCTTAAGCCTTAGCCAGCACTTGTGCCCATGCCTTAAGCCTTAGCCAGCACTTGTGCCCATGCCTTAAGCCTTAGCCATCACTTGTGCCCATGCCTTAAGCCTTAGCCAACACTTTTGCCCATGCCTTAAGCCTTAGCCAGCACTTTTGAGCCCCTTGCATGTTTGTTTTTCTGTCTTTAGTTACATGATGGTTATGCACACAGGGCAGGCTTTACGCTCTTCGCTCTTCTCCCGTCTGAATGCGCATGCACGACTGTAATTGGGGAAGAAGGCATTACCCATTTACGGAGGACAGACAAGAAGTGCCTGGTCGCTTGGAGCATGGGGTTATGGAGAGGCTCCGCACTGTACAACAAAGGATTTAGTCTTAAATGTCCAAGTACAGAGTAGAGGGGTGAAAGCTAGCTCTTCACCCCTATGGGTGCCTAACCCTTTATGCAAAGAGTGCAAAGAGTTAGCCGTATGCCTTAAGCCTAGCCAGCACTTGTGCCCATGCCTTAAGCCTTAGCCAGCACTTATGCCCATGCCTTAAGCCTTAGCCAGAACTTGTGCCCATGCCTTAAGCCTTAGCCAGCACTTGTGCCCATGCCTTAAGCCTTAGCCAGCACTTGTGCCCATGCCTTAAGCCTTAGCCAGCACTTGTGCCCATGCCTTAGACCTTAGCCAGCACTTGTGCTCATGCCTTAAACCTTAGCCAGCACTTGTGCCCATACCTTATGCCTTAGCCAGCACTTGTGCCCATGCCTTAAGCCTTAGCCAGCATTTGTGCCCATGCCTTAAGCCTTAGCCAGCACTTGTGCCCATGCCTTAAGCCTTAGCCAGCACTTGTGCCCATGCCTTAAGCCTTAGCCAGCACTTGTGCCCATGCCTTAAGCCTTAGCCAGCACTTGTGCCCATGCCTTATGCCTAGCCAGCACTTGTGCCCATGCCTTATGCCTAGCCAGCACTTGTGCCCATGCCTTATGCCTAGCCAGCACTTGTGCCCATGCCTTGCCTTATGCCTAGCCAGCACTTGTGCCCAGGCATTAAGCGTAGCCAGCACTTGTGCCCAGGCCTTAAGCCTTAGCCAGCACTAGTGCCCATGCCTTATGCCTAGCCAGCACTTGTGTCCATGCCTTATGCCTAGCCAGCACTTGTGCCCATGCCTTATGCCTAGCCAGCATTTGTGCCCATGCCTTAAGCCTTAGCCAGCACTTGTGCCCATGCCTTAAGCCTTAGCCAGCACTTGTGCCCATGCCTTAAGCCTTAGCCAGCACTTGTGCCCATGCCTTAAGCCTTAGCCAGCACTTGTGCCCATGCCTTAAGCCTTAGCCAGCACTTGTGCCCATGCCTTAAGCCTTAGCCAGCACTTGTGCCCATGCCTTAAGCCTTAGCCAGCACTTGTGCCCAGGCCTTAAGCCTTAGCCAGCACTTGTGCCCATGCCTTAAGCCTTAGCCAGCACTTGTGCCCATGCCTTAAGCCTAGCCAGCACTTGTGCCCATGCCTTATGCCTAGCCAGCACTTATACCCATGCCTTAAGCCTAGCCATCTCTTGTGCCCATGCCTTAAGCCTAGCCATCTCTTGTGCCCATGCCTTAAGCCTAGCCATCACTTGTGCCGTTGCCTTAAGCCTAGCCAGCACTTCTGCCCATGCCTTAAGCATAGCCAGCACTTGTGCCGTTGCATTAAGCCTAGCCAGCACTTGTACCCATGCCTTAAGCCTAGCCAGCACTTGTGCCCATGCCTTAAGCCTTAGCCAGCACTTGTGCCCATGCCTTAAGCCTTAGCCAGCACTTGTGCCCATGCCTTAAGCCTTAGCCAGCACTTGTGCCCATGCCTTAAGCCTTAGCCAGCACTTGTGCCCATGCCTTAAGCCTTAGCCAGCACTTGTGCCCATGCCTTAAGCCTTAGCCAGCACTTGTGCCCATGTCTTAAGCCTTAGCCAGCACTTGTGCCCATGCCTTAAGCCTTAGCCAGCACTTGTGCCCATGCCTTAAGCCTTAGCCAGCACTTGTGCCCATGCCTTAAGCCTTAGCCAGCACTTGTGCCCAGGCCTTAAGCCTTAGCCAGCACTTGTGCCCATGCCTTAAGCCTTAGCCAGCACTTGTGCCCATGCCTTAAGCCTTAGCCAGCACTTGTGCCCATGCCTTAAGCCTAGCCAGCACTTGTGCCCATGCCTTATGCCTAGCCAGCACTTATACCCATGCCTTAAGCCTAGCCATCTCTTGTGCCCATGCCTTAAGCCTAGCCATCACTTGTGCCGTTGCCTTAAGCCTAGCCAGCACTTGTGCCATTGCCTTAAGCCTTAGCCAGCACTTCTGCCCATGCCTTAAGCATAGCCAGCACTTGTGCCGTTGCCTTAAGCCTAGCCAGCACTTGTACCCATGCCTTAAGCCTAGCCAGCACTTGTGCCCATGCCTTAAGCCTTAGCCAGCACTTGTGCCCATGCCTTAAGCCTTAGCCAGCACTTGTGCCCATGCCTTAAGCCTTAGCCAGCACTTGTGCCCATGCCTTAAGCCTTAGCCAGCACTTGTGCCCATGCCTTAAGCCTTAGCCAGCACTTTTGCCCATGCCTTAAGCCTTAGCCAGCACTTTTGCCCATGCCTTAAGCCTTAGCCAGCACTTTTGAGCCCCTTGCATGTTTGTTTTTCTGTCTTTAGTTACATGATGGTTATGCACACAGGGCAGGCTTTACGCTCTTCGCTCTTGTCCCGTCTGAATGCGCATGCACGACTGTAATTGGGGAAGAAGGCATTACCCATTTACGGAGGACAGACAAGAAGTGCCTGGTCGCTTGGAGCATGGGGTTATGGAGAGGCTCCGCACTGTAAAACAAAGGATTTAGTCCTAAATGTCCAAGTACAGAGTAGAGGGGTGAAAGCTAGCTCTTCACCCCTATGGGTGCCTAACCCTTTATGCAAAGAGTGCAAAGAGTTAGCCGTATGCCTTAAGCCTAGCCAGCACTTGTGCCCATGCCTTAAGCCTTAGCCAGCACTTATGCCCACGCCTTAAGCCTTAGCCAGCACTTGTGCCCATGCCTTAAGCCTTAGCCAGCACTTGTGCCCATGCCTTAAGCCTTAGCCAGCACTTGTGCCCATGCCTTAGACCTTAGCCAGCACTTGTGCCCATGCCTTAAACCTTAGCCAGCACTTGTGCCCATACCTTATGCCTTAGCCAGCACTTGTGCCCATGCCTTAAGCCTTAGCCAGCATTTGTGCCCATGCCTTAAGCCTTAGCCAGCACTTGTGCCCATGCCTTAAGCCTTAGCCAGCACTTGTGCCCATGCCTTAAGCCTTAGCCAGCACTTGTGCCCATGCCTTAAGCCTTAGCCAGCACTTGTGCCCATGCCTTAAGCCTTAGCCAGCACTTGTGCCCATGCCTTAAGCCTTAGCCAGCACTTGTGCCCAGGCCTTAAGCCTTAGCCAGCACTTGTGCCCATGCCTTAAGCCTTAGCCAGCACTTGTGCCCATGCCTTAAGCCTAGCCAGCACTTGTGCCCATGCCTTATGCCTAGCCAGCACTTATACCCATGCCTTAAGCCTAGCCATCTCTTGTGCCCATGCCTTAAGCCTAGCCATCTCTTGTGCCCATGCCTTAAGCCTAGCCATCACTTGTGCCGTTGCCTTAAGCCTAGCCAGCACTTCTGCCCATGCCTTAAGCATAGCCAGCACTTGTGCCGTTGCATTAAGCCTAGCCAGCACTTGTACCCATGCCTTAAGCCTAGCCAGCACTTGTGCCCATGCCTTAAGCCTTAGCCAGCACTTGTGCCCATGCCTTAAGCCTTAGCCAGCACTTGTGCCCATGCCTTAAGCCTTAGCCAGCACTTGTGCCCATGCCTTAAGCCTTAGCCAGCACTTGTGCCCATGCCTTAAGCCTTATCCAGCACTTGTGCCCATGCCTTAAGCCTTAGCCAGCACTTGTGCCCATGTCTTAAGCCTTAGCCAGCACTTGTGCCCATGCCTTAAGCCTTAGCCAGCACTTGTGCCCATGCCTTAAGCCTTAGCCAGCACTTGTGCCCATGCCTTAAGCCTTAGCCAGCACTTGTGCCCAGGCCTTAAGCCTTAGCCAGCACTTGTGCCCATGCCTTAAGCCTTAGCCAGCACTTGTGCCCATGCCTTAAGCCTTAGCCAGCACTTGTGCCCATGCCTTAAGCCTAGCCAGCACTTGTGCCCATGCCTTATGCCTAGCCAGCACTTATACCCATGCCTTAAGCCTAGCCATCTCTTGTGCCCATGCCTTAAGCCTAGCCATCACTTGTGCCGTTGCCTTAAGCCTAGCCAGCACTTGTGCCATTGCCTTAAGCCTTAGCCAGCACTTGTGCCCATGCCTTAAGCCTTAGCCAGCACTTGTGCCCATGCCTTAAGCCTTAGCCAGCACTTGTGCCCATGCCTTAAGCCTTAGCCAGCACTTGTGCCCATGCCTTAAGCCTTAGCCAGCACTTGTGCCCATGCCTTAAGCCTTAGCCAGCACTTTTGCCCATGCCTTAAGCCTTAGCCAGCACTTTTGCCCATGCCTTAAGCCTTAGCCAGCACTTTTGAGCCCCTTGCATGTTTGTTTTTCTGTCTTTAGTTACATGATGGTTATGCACACAGGGCAGGCTTTACGCTCTTCGCTCTTGTCCCGTCTGAATGCGCATGCACGACTGTAATTGGGGAAGAAGGCATTACCCATTTACGGAGGACAGACAAGAAGTGCCTGGTCGCTTGGAGCATGGGGTTATGGAGAGGCTCCGCACTGTAAAACAAAGGATTTAGTCCTAAATGTCCAAGTACAGAGTAGAGGGGTGAAAGCTAGCTCTTCACCCCTATGGGTGCCTAACCCTTTATGCAAAGAGTGCAAAGAGTTAGCCGTATGCCTTAAGCCTAGCCAGCACTTGTGCCCATGCCTTAAGCCTTAGCCAGCACTTATGCCCACGCCTTAAGCCTTAGCCAGCACTTGTGCCCATGCCTTAAGCCTTAGCCAGCACTTGTGCCCATGCCTTAAGCCTTAGCCAGCACTTGTGCCCATGCCTTAGACCTTAGCCAGCACTTGTGCCCATGCCTTAAACCTTAGCCAGCACTTGTGCCCATACCTTATGCCTTAGCCAGCACTTGTGCCCATGCCTTAAGCCTTAGCCAGCATTTGTGCCCATGCCTTAAGCCTTAGCCAGCACTTGTGCCCATGCCTTAAGCCTTAGCCAGCACTTGTGCCCATGCCTTAAGCCTTAGCCAGCACTTGTGCCCATGCCTTAAGCCTTAGCCAGCACTTGTGCCCATGCCTTATGCCTAGCCAGCACTTGTGCCCATGCCTTATGCCTAGCCAGCACTTGTGCCCATGCCTTATGCCTAGCCAGCACTTGTGCCCATGCCTTGCCTTATGCCTAGCCAGCACTTGTGCCCAGGCCTTAAGCCTAGCCAGCACTTGTGCCCAGGCCTTAAGCCTTAGCCAGCACTAGTGCCCATGCCTTATGCCTAGCCAGCACTTGTGTCCATGCCTTATGCCTAGCCAGCACTTGTGCCCATGCCTTATGCCTAGCCAGCATTTGTGCCCATGCCTTAAGCCTTAGCCAGCACTTGTGCCCATGCCTTAAGCCTTAGCCAGCACTTGTGCCCATGCCTTAAGCCTTAGCCAGCACTTGTGCCCATGCCTTAAGCCTTAGCCAGCACTTGTGCCCATGCCTTAAGCCTTAGCCAGCACTTGTGCCCATGCCTTAGACCTTAGCCAGCACTTGTGCCCATGCCTTAAACCTTAGCCAGCACTTGTGCCCATACCTTATGCCTTAGCCAGCACTTGTGCCCATGCCTTAAGCCTTAGCCAGCATTTGTGCCCATGCCTTAAGCCTTAGCCAGCACTTGTGCCCATGCCTTAAGCCTTAGCCAGCACTTGTGCCCATGCCTTAAGCCTTAGCCAGCACTTGTGCCCATGCCTTAAGCCTTAGCCAGCACTTGTGCCCATGCCTTAAGCCTTAGCCAGCACTTGTGCCCATGCCTTAAGCCTTAGCCAGCACTTGTGCCCAGGCCTTAAGCCTTAGCCAGCACTTGTGCCCATGCCTTAAGCCTTAGCCAGCACTTGTGCCCATGCCTTAAGCCTAGCCAGCACTTGTGCCCATGCCTTATGCCTAGCCAGCACTTATACCCATGCCTTAAGCCTAGCCATCTCTTGTGCCCATGCCTTAAGCCTAGCCATCTCTTGTGCCCATGCCTTAAGCCTAGCCATCACTTGTGCCGTTGCCTTAAGCCTAGCCAGCACTTCTGCCCATGCCTTAAGCATAGCCAGCACTTGTGCCGTTGCATTAAGCCTAGCCAGCACTTGTACCCATGCCTTAAGCCTAGCCAGCACTTGTGCCCATGCCTTAAGCCTTAGCCAGCACTTGTGCCCATGCCTTAAGCCTTAGCCAGCACTTGTGCCCATGCCTTAAGCCTTAGCCAGCACTTGTGCCCATGCCTTAAGCCTTAGCCAGCACTTGTGCCCATGCCTTAAGCCTTATCCAGCACTTGTGCCCATGCCTTAAGCCTTAGCCAGCACTTGTGCCCATGTCTTAAGCCTTAGCCAGCACTTGTGCCCATGCCTTAAGCCTTAGCCAGCACTTGTGCCCATGCCTTAAGCCTTAGCCAGCACTTGTGCCCATGCCTTAAGCCTTAGCCAGCACTTGTGCCCAGGCCTTAAGCCTTAGCCAGCACTTGTGCCCATG
Source organism: Ranitomeya imitator (assembly GCF_032444005.1). Classification (NCBI taxonomy): domain Eukaryota; kingdom Metazoa; phylum Chordata; class Amphibia; order Anura; family Dendrobatidae; genus Ranitomeya; species Ranitomeya imitator. The sequence continues at coordinate 13,269 of NW_027194499.1, forward strand.
CCTTAAGCCTTAGCCAGCACTTGTGCCCATGCCTTAAGCCTTAGCCAGCACTTGTGCCCATGCCTTAAGCCTAGCCAGCACTTGTGCCCATGCCTTATGCCTAGCCAGCACTTATACCCATGCCTTAAGCCTAGCCATCTCTTGTGCCCATGCCTTAAGCCTAGCCATCACTTGTGCCGTTGCCTTAAGCCTAGCCAGCACTTGTGCCATTGCCTTAAGCCTTAGCCAGCACTTGTGCCCATGCCTTAAGCCTTAGCCAGCACTTGTGCCCATGCCTTAAGCCTTAGCCAGCACTTGTGCCCATGCCTTAAGCCTTAGCCAGCACTTGTGCCCATGCCTTAAGCCTTAGCCAGCACTTGTGCCCATGCCTTAAGCCTTAGCCAGCACTTTTGCCCATGCCTTAAGCCTTAGCCAGCACTTTTGCCCATGCCTTAAGCCTTAGCCAGCACTTTTGAGCCCCTTGCATGTTTGTTTTTCTGTCTTTAGTTACATGATGGTTATGCACACAGGGCAGGCTTTACGCTCTTCGCTCTTGTCCCGTCTGAATGCGCATGCACGACTGTAATTGGGGAAGAAGGCATTACCCATTTACGGAGGACAGACAAGAAGTGCCTGGTCGCTTGGAGCATGGGGTTATGGAGAGGCTCCGCACTGTAAAACAAAGGATTTAGTCCTAAATGTCCAAGTACAGAGTAGAGGGGTGAAAGCTAGCTCTTCACCCCTATGGGTGCCTAACCCTTTATGCAAAGAGTGCAAAGAGTTAGCCGTATGCCTTAAGCCTAGCCAGCACTTGTGCCCATGCCTTAAGCCTTAGCCAGCACTTATGCCCACGCCTTAAGCCTTAGCCAGCACTTGTGCCCATGCCTTAAGCCTTAGCCAGCACTTGTGCCCATGCCTTAAGCCTTAGCCAGCACTTGTGCCCATGCCTTAGACCTTAGCCAGCACTTGTGCCCATGCCTTAAACCTTAGCCAGCACTTGTGCCCATACCTTATGCCTTAGCCAGCACTTGTGCCCATGCCTTAAGCCTTAGCCAGCATTTGTGCCCATGCCTTAAGCCTTAGCCAGCACTTGTGCCCATGCCTTAAGCCTTAGCCAGCACTTGTGCCCATGCCTTAAGCCTTAGCCAGCACTTGTGCCCATGCCTTAAGCCTTAGCCAGCACTTGTGCCCATGCCTTATGCCTAGCCAGCACTTGTGCCCATGCCTTATGCCTAGCCAGCACTTGTGCCCATGCCTTATGCCTAGCCAGCACTTGTGCCCATGCCTTGCCTTATGCCTAGCCAGCACTTGTGCCCAGGCCTTAAGCCTAGCCAGCACTTGTGCCCAGGCCTTAAGCCTTAGCCAGCACTAGTGCCCATGCCTTATGCCTAGCCAGCACTTGTGTCCATGCCTTATGCCTAGCCAGCACTTGTGCCCATGCCTTATGCCTAGCCAGCATTTGTGCCCATGCCTTAAGCCTTAGCCAGCACTTGTGCCCATGCCTTAAGCCTTAGCCAGCACTTGTGCCCATGCCTTAAGCCTTAGCCAGCACTTGTGCCCATGCCTTAAGCCTTAGCCAGCACTTGTGCCCATGCCTTAAGCCTTAGCCAGCACTTGTGCCCATGCCTTAAGCCTTAGCCAGCACTTCTGCCCATGCCTTAAGCATAGCCAGCACTTGTGCCGTTGCATTAAGCCTAGCCAGCACTTGTACCCATGCCTTAAGCCTAGCCAGCACTTGTGCCCATGCCTTAAGCCTTAGCCAGCACTTGTGCCCATGCCTTAAGCCTTAGCCAGCACTTGTGCCCATGCCTTAAGCCTTAGCCAGCACTTGTGCCCATGCCTTAAGCCTTAGCCAGCACTTGTGCCCATGCCTTAAGCCTTAGCCAGCACTTGTGCCCATGCCTTAAGCCTTAGCCAGCACTTGTGCCCATGTCTTAAGCCTTAGCCAGCACTTGTGCCCATGCCTTAAGCCTTAGCCAGCACTTGTGCCCATGCCTTAAGCCTTAGCCAGCACTTGTGCCCATGCCTTAAGCCTTAGCCAGCACTTGTGCCCAGGCCTTAAGCCTTAGCCAGCACTTGTGCCCATGCCTTAAGCCTAGCCAGCACTTGTGCCCATGCCTTATGCCTAGCCAGCACTTATACCCATGCCTTAAGCCTAGCCATCTCTTGTGCCCATGCCTTAAGCCTAGCCATCACTTGTGCCGTTGCCTTAAGCCTAGCCAGCACTTGTGCCATTGCCTTAAGCCTTAGCCAGCACTTCTGCCCATGCCTTAAGCCTAGCCAGTACTTGTGCCCATGCCTTAAGCCTTAGCCAGCACTTGTGCCCATGCCTTAAGCCTTAGCCAGCACTTGTGCCCATGCCTTAAACCTTAGCCAGCACTTGTGCCCATGCCTTAAACCATAAGCCTAGCCATCTCTTGTGCCCATGCCTTAAGCCTAGCCATCACTTGTGCCGTTGCCTTAAGCCTAGCCAGCACTTGTGCCATTGCCTTAAGCCTTAGCCAGCACTTCTGCCCATGCCTTAAGCCTAGCCAGTACTTGTGCCCATGCCTTAAGCCTTAGCCAGCACTTCTGCCCATGCCTTAAGCATAGCCAGCACTTGTGCCGTTGCATTAAGCCTAGCCAGCACTTGTACCCATGCCTTAAGCCTAGCCAGCACTTGTGCCCATGCCTTAAGCCTTAGCCAGCACTTGTGCCCATGCCTTAAGCCTTAGCCAGCACTTTTGCCCATGCCTTAAGCCTTAGCCAGCACTTTTGCCCATGCCTTAAGCCTTAGCCAGCACTTTTGAGCCCCTTGCATGTTTGTTTTTCTGTCTTTAGTTACATGATGGTTATGCACACAGGGCAGGCTTTACGCTCTTCGCTCTTGTCCCGTCTGAATGCGCATGCACGACTGTAATTGGGGAAGAAGGCATTACCCATTTACGGAGGACAGACAAGAAGTGCCTGGTCGCTTGGAGCATGGGGTTATGGAGAGGCTCCGCACTGTAAAACAAAGGATTTAGTCCTAAATGTCCAAGTACAGAGTAGAGGGGTGAAAGCTAGCTCTTCACCCCTATGGGTGCCTAACCCTTTATGCAAAGAGTGCAAAGAGTTAGCCGTATGCCTTAAGCCTAGCCAGCACTTGTGCCCATGCCTTAAGCCTTAGCCAGCACTTATGCCCACGCCTTAAGCCTTAGCCAGCACTTGTGCCCATGCCTTAAGCCTTAGCCAGCACTTGTGCCCATGCCTTAAGCCTTAGCCAGCACTTGTGCCCATGCCTTAGACCTTAGCCAGCACTTGTGCCCATGCCTTAAACCTTAGCCAGCACTTGTGCCCATACCTTATGCCTTAGCCAGCACTTGTGCCCATGCCTTAAGCCTTAGCCAGCATTTGTGCCCATGCCTTAAGCCTTAGCCAGCACTTGTGCCCATGCCTTAAGCCTTAGCCAGCACTTGTGCCCATGCCTTAAGCCTTAGCCAGCACTTGTGCCCATGCCTTAAGCCTTAGCCAGCACTTGTGCCCATGCCTTATGCCTAGCCAGCACTTGTGCCCATGCCTTATGCCTAGCCAGCACTTGTGCCCATGCCTTATGCCTAGCCAGCACTTGTGCCCATGCCTTGCCTTATGCCTAGCCAGCACTTGTGCCCAGGCCTTAAGCCTAGCCAGCACTTGTGCCCAGGCCTTAAGCCTTAGCCAGCACTAGTGCCCATGCCTTATGCCTAGCCAGCACTTGTGTCCATGCCTTATGCCTAGCCAGCACTTGTGCCCATGCCTTATGCCTAGCCAGCATTTGTGCCCATGCCTTAAGCCTTAGCCAGCACTTGTGCCCATGCCTTAAGCCTTAGCCAGCACTTGTGCCCATGCCTTAAGCCTTAGCCAGCACTTGTGCCCATGCCTTAAGCCTTAGCCAGCACTTGTGCCCATGCCTTAAGCCTTAGCCAGCACTTGTGCCCATGCCTTAAGCCTTAGCCAGCACTTGTGCCCATGCCTTAAGCCTTAGCCAGCACTTGTGCCCAGGCCTTAAGCCTTAGCCAGCACTTGTGCCCATGCCTTAAGCCTTAGCCAGCACTTGTGCCCATGCCTTAAGCCTTAGCCAGCACTTGTGCCCATGCCTTAAGCCTAGCCAGCACTTGTGCCCATGCCTTATGCCTAGCCAGCACTTGTACCCATGCCTTAAGCCTAGCCATCTCTTGTGCCCATGCCTTAAGCCTAGCCATCACTTGTGCCGTTGCCTTAAGCCTAGCCAGCACTTGTGCCATTGCCTTAAGCCTTAGCCAGCACTTCTGCCCATGCCTTAAGCCTAGCCAGTACTTGTGCCCATGCCTTAAGCCTTAGCCAGCACTTGTGCCCATGCCTTAAGCCTTAGCCAGCACTTGTGCCCATGCCTTAAGCCTTAGCCAGCACTTGTGCCCATGCCTTAAGCCTTAGCCAGCACTTGTGCCCATGCCTTATGCCTAGCCAGCACTTGTGCCCATGCCTTATGCCTAGCCAGCACTTGTGCCCATGCCTTATGCCTAGCCAGCACTTGTGCTCATGCCTTAAGCCTAGCCAGCACTTGTGCCCATGCCTTAAGCCTAGCCAGCACTTGTGCCGTTGCCTTAAGCATAGCCAGCACTTGTGCCGTTGCCTTAAGAATAGCCAGCACTTGTGCCCATGCCTTAAGCCTAGCCAGTACTTGTGCCCATGCCTTAAGCCTTAGCCAGCACTTGTGCCCATGCCTTAATCCTTAGCCAGCACTTGTGCCCATGCCTTAAGCCTTAGCCAGAACTTGTGCCCATGCCTTAAGCCTTAGCCAGCACTTGTGCCCATGCCTTAAGCCTTAGCCAGCACTTGTGCCCATGCCTTAAGCCTTAGCCAGCACTTGTGCCCATGCCTTATGCCTAGCCAGCACTTGTGCCCATGCCTTAAGCCTTAGCCAGCACTTGTGCCCATGCCTTAAGCCTAGCCAGCACTTGTGCCCATGCCTTAAGCCTTAGCCAGCACTTGTGCCCATGCCTTAAGCCTTAGCCAGCACTTGTGCCCATGCCTTAAGCCTTAGCCAGCACTTGTGCCCATGCCTTATGCCTAGCCAGCACTTGTGCCCATGCCTTAATCTTTAGCCAGCACTTGTGCCCATGCCTTAAACCTTAGCCAGCACTTGTGCCCATACCTTATGCCTTAGCCAGCACTTGTGCCCATGCCTTAAGCCTTAGCCAGCATTTGTGCCCATGCCTTAAGCCTTAGCCAGCACTTGTGCCCATGCCTTAAGCCTTAGCCAGCACTTGTGCCCATGCCTTAAGCCTTAGCCAGCACTTGTGCCCATGCCTTAAGCCTTAGCCAGCACTTGTGCCCATGCCTTATGCCTAGCCAGCACTTGTGCCCATGCCTTATGCCTAGCCAGCACTTGTGCCCATGCCTTATGCCTAGCCAGCACTTGTGCCCATGCCTTGCCTTATGCCTAGCCAGCACTTGTGCCCAGGCCTTAAGCCTAGCCAGCACTTGTGCCCAGGCCTTAAGCCTTAGCCAGCACTAGTGCCCATGCCTTATGCCTAGCCAGCACTTGTGTCCATGCCTTATGCCTAGCCAGCACTTGTGCCCATGCCTTATGCCTAGCCAGCATTTGTGCCCATGCCTTAAGCCTTAGCCAGCACTTGTGCCCATGCCTTAAGCCTTAGCCAGCACTTGTGCCCATGCCTTAAGCCTTAGCCAGCACTTGTGCCCATGCCTTAAGCCTTAGCCAGCACTTGTGCCCGTGCCTTAAGCCTTAGCCAGCACTTGTGCCCATGCCTTAAGCCTTAGCCAGCACTTGTGCCCATGCCTTAAGCCTTAGCCAGCACTTGTGCCCAGGCCTTAAGCCTTAGCCAGCACTTGTGCCCATGCCTTAAGCCTTAGCCAGCACTTGTGCCCATGCCTTAAGCCTTAGCCAGCACTTGTGCCCATGCCTTAAGCCTAGCCAGCACTTGTGCCCATGCCTTATGCCTAGCCAGCACTTATACCCATGCCTTAAGCCTAGCCATCTCTTGTGCCCATGCCTTAAGCCTAGCCATCACTTGTGCCGTTGCCTTAAGCCTAGCCAGCACTTGTGCCATTGCCTTAAGCCTTAGCCAGCACTTCTGCCCATGCCTTAAGCATAGCCAGCACTTGTGCCGTTGCATTAAGCCTAGCCAGCACTTGTACCCATGCCTTAAGCCTAGCCAGCACTTGTGCCCATGCCTTAAGCCTTAGCCAGCACTTGTGCCCATGCCTTAAGCCTTAGCCAGCACTTGTGCCCATGCCTTAAGCCTTAGCCAGCACTTGTGCCCATGCCTTAAGCCTTAGCCAGCACTTGTGCCCATGCCTTAAGCCTTAGCCAGCACTTGTGCCCATGCCTTAAGCCTTAGCCAGCACTTGTGCCCATGTCTTAAGCCTTAGCCAGCACTTGTGCCCATGCCTTAAGCCTTAGCCAGCACTTGTGCCCATGCCTTAAGCCTTAGCCAGCACTTGTGCCCATGCCTTAAGCCTTAGCCAGCACTTGTGCCCAGGCCTTAAGCCTTAGCCAGCACTTGTGCCCATGCCTTAAGCCTTAGCCAGCACTTGTGCCCATGCCTTAAGCCTTAGCCAGCACTTGTGCCCATGCCTTAAGCCTAGCCAGCACTTGTGCCCATGCCTTATGCCTAGCCAGCACTTATACCCATGCCTTAAGCCTAGCCATCTCTTGTGCCCATGCCTTAAGCCTAGCCATCACTTGTGCCGTTGCCTTAAGCCTAGCCAGCACTTGTGCCATTGCCTTAAGCCTTAGCCAGCACTTCTGCCCATGCCTTAAGCATAGCCAGCACTTGTGCCGTTGCCTTAAGCCTAGCCAGCACTTGTACCCATGCCTTAAGCCTAGCCAGCACTTGTGCCCATGCCTTAAGCCTTAGCCAGCACTTGTGCCCATGCCTTAAGCCTTAGCCAGCACTTGTGCCCATGCCTTAAGCCTTAGCCAGCACTTGTGCCCATGCCTTAAGCCTTAGCCAGCACTTGTGCCCATGCCTTAAGCCTTAGCCAGCACTTTTGCCCATGCCTTAAGCCTTAGCCAGCACTTTTGCCCATGCCTTAAGCCTTAGCCAGCACTTTTGAGCCCCTTGCATGTTTGTTTTTCTGTCTTTAGTTACATGATGGTTATGCACACAGGGCAGGCTTTACGCTCTTCGCTCTTGTCCCGTCTGAATGCGCATGCACGACTGTAATTGGGGAAGAAGGCATTACCCATTTACGGAGGACAGACAAGAAGTGCCTGGTCGCTTGGAGCATGGGGTTATGGAGAGGCTCCGCACTGTACAACAAAGGATTTAGTCCTAAATGTCCAAGTACAGAGTAGAGGGGTGAAAGCTAGCTCTTCACCCCTATGGGTGCCTAACCCTTTATGCAACGAGTGCAAAGAGTTAGCCGTATGCCTTAAGCCTAGCCAGCACTTGTGCCCATGCCTTAAGCCTTAGCCAGCACTTATGCCCACGCCTTAAACCTTAGCCAGCACTTGTGCCCATGCCTTAAGCCTTAGCCAGCACTTGTGCCCATGCCTTAGACCTTAGCCAGCACTTGTGCCCATGCCTTAAACCTTAGCCAGCACTTGTGCCCATACCTTATGCCTTAGCCAGCACTTGTGCCCATGCCTTAAGCCTTAGCCAGCATTTGTGCCCATGCCTTAAACCTTAGCCAGCACTTGTGCCCATGCCTTAAGCCTTAGCCAGCACTTGTGCCCATGCCTTAAGCCTTAGCCAGCACTTGTGCCCATGCCTTAAGCCTTAGCCAGCACTTGTGCCCATGCCTTATGCCTAGCCAGCACTTGTGCCCATACCTTATGCCTTAGCCAGCACTTGTGCCCATGCCTTAAGCCTTAGCCAGCATTTGTGCCCATGCCTTAAACCTTAGCCAGCACTTGTGCCCATGCCTTAAGCCTTAGCCAGCACTTGTGCCCATGCCTTAAGCCTTAGCCAGCACTTGTGCCCATGCCTTAAGCCTTAGCCAGCACTTGTGCCCATGCCTTATGCCTAGCCAGCACTTGTGCCCATGCCTTATGCCTAGCCAGCACTTGTGCCCATGCCTTATGCCTAGCCAGCACTTGTGCCCATGCCTTGCCTTATGCCTAGCCAGCACTTGTGCCCAGGCCTTAAGCCTTAGCCAGCACTTGTGCCCATGCCTTAAGCCTTAGCCATCACTTGTGCCCATGCCTTAAGCCTTAGCCAACACTTTTGCCCATGCCTTAAGCCTTAGCCAGCACTTTTGAGCCCCTTGCATGTTTGTTTTTCTGTCTTTAGTTACATGATGGTTATGCACACAGGGCAGGCTTTACGCTCTTCGCTCTTCTCCCGTCTGAATGCGCATGCACGACTGTAATTGGGGAAGAAGGCATTACCCATTTACGGAGGACAGACAAGAAGTGCCTGGTCGCTTGGAGCATGGGGTTATGGAGAGGCTCCGCACTGTACAACAAAGGATTTAGTCTTAAATGTCCAAGTACAGAGTAGAGGGGTGAAAGCTAGCTCTTCACCCCTATGGGTGCCTAACCCTTTATGCAAAGAGTGCAAAGAGTTAGCCGTATGCCTTAAGCCTAGCCAGCACTTGTGCCCATGCCTTAAGCCTTAGCCAGCACTTATGCCCATGCCTTAAGCCTTAGCCAGAACTTGTGCCCATGCCTTAAGCCTTAGCCAGCACTTGTGCCCATGCCTTAAGCCTTAGCCAGCACTTGTGCCCATGCCTTAAGCCTTAGCCAGCACTTGTGCCCATGCCTTAGACCTTAGCCAGCACTTGTGCTCATGCCTTAAACCTTAGCCAGCACTTGTGCCCATACCTTATGCCTTAGCCAGCACTTGTGCCCATGCCTTAAGCCTTAGCCAGCATTTGTGCCCATGCCTTAAGCCTTAGCCAGCACTTGTGCCCATGCCTTAAGCCTTAGCCAGCACTTGTGCCCATGCCTTATGCCTAGCCAGCACTTGTGCCCATGCCTTATGCCTAGCCAGCACTTGTGCCCATGCCTTATGCCTAGCCAGCACTTGTGCCCATGCCTTGCCTTATGCCTAGCCAGCACTTGTGCCCAGGCCTTAAGCCTAGCCAGCACTTGTGCCCAGGCCTTAAGCCTTAGCCAGCACTAGTGCCCATGCCTTATGCCTAGCCAGCACTTGTGTCCATGCCTTATGCCTAGCCAGCACTTGTGCCCATGCCTTATGCCTAGCCAGCATTTGTGCCCATGCCTTAAGCCTTAGCCAGCACTTGTGCCCATGCCTTAAGCCTTAGCCAGCACTTGTGCCCATGCCTTAAGCCTTAGCCAGCACTTGTGCCCATGCCTTAAGCCTTAGCCAGCACTTGTGCCCATGCCTTAAGCCTTAGCCAGCACTTGTGCCCATGCCTTAAGCCTTAGCCAGCACTTGTGCCCATGCCTTAAGCCTTAGCCAGCACTTGTGCCCAGGCCTTAAGCCTTAGCCAGCACTTGTGCCCATGCCTTAAGCCTAGCCAGCACTTGTGCCCATGCCTTATGCCTAGCCAGCACTTATACCCATGCCTTAAGCCTAGCCATCTCTTGTGCCCATGCCTTAAGCCTAGCCATCACTTGTGCCGTTGCCTTAAGCCTAGCCAGCACTTGTGCCATTGCCTTAAGCCTTAGCCAGCACTTCTGCCCATGCCTTAAGCATAGCCAGCACTTGTGCCGTTGCATTAAGCCTAGCCAGCACTTGTACCCATGCCTTAAGCCTAGCCAGCACTTGTGCCCATGCCTTAAGCCTTAGCCAGCACTTGTGCCCATGCCTTAAGCCTTAGCCAGCACTTGTGCCCATGCCTTAGACCTTAGCCAGCACTTGTGCTCATGCCTTAAACCTTAGCCAGCACTTGTGCCCATACCTTATGCCTTAGCCAGCACTTGTGCCCATGCCTTAAGCCTTAGCCAGCATTTGTGCCCATGCCTTAAGCCTTAGCCAGCACTTGTGCCCATGCCTTAAGCCTTAGCCAGCACTTGTGCCCATGCCTTAAGCCTTAGCCAGCACTTGTGCCCATGCCTTAAGCCTTAGCCAGCACTTGTGCCCATGCCTTATGCCTAGCCAGCACTTGTGCCCATGCCTTATGCCTAGCCAGCACTTGTGCCCATGCCTTATGCCTAGCCAGCACTTGTGCCCATGCCTTGCCTTATGCCTAGCCAGCACTTGTGCCCAGGCCTTAAGCCTAGCCAGCACTTGTGCCCAGGCCTTAAGCCTTAGCCAGCACTAGTGCCCATGCCTTATGCCTAGCCAGCACTTGTGTCCATGCCTTATGCCTAGCCAGCACTTGTGCCCATGCCTTATGCCTAGCCAGCATTTGTGCCCATGCCTTAAGCCTTAGCCAGCACTTGTGCCCATGCCTTAAGCCTTAGCCAGCACTTGTGCCCATGCCTTAAGCCTTAGCCAGCACTTGTGCCCATGCCTTAAGCCTTAGCCAGCACTTGTGCCCATGCCTTAAGCCTTAGCCAGCACTTGTGCCCATGCCTTAAGCCTTAGCCAGCACTTGTGCCCATGCCTTAAGCCTTAGCCAGCACTTGTGCCCAGGCCTTAAGCCTTAGCCAGCACTTGTGCCCATGCCTTAAGCCTAGCCAGCACTTGTGCCCATGCCTTATGCCTAGCCAGCACTTATACCCATGCCTTAAGCCTAGCCATCTCTTGTGCCCATGCCTTAAGCCTAGCCATCACTTGTGCCGTTGCCTTAAGCCTAGCCAGCACTTGTGCCATTGCCTTAAGCCTTAGCCAGCACTTCTGCCCATGCCTTAAGCATAGCCAGCACTTGTGCCGTTGCATTAAGCCTAGCCAGCACTTGTACCCATGCCTTAAGCCTAGCCAGCACTTGTGCCCATGCCTTAAGCCTTAGCCAGCACTTGTGCCCATGCCTTAAGCCTTAGCCAGCACTTGTGCCCATGCCTTAAGCCTTAGCCAGCACTTGTGCCCATGCCTTAAGCCTTAGCCAGCACTTGTGCCCATGCCTTAAGCCTTAGCCAGCACTTGTGCCCATGCCTTAAGCCTTAGCCAGCACTTGTGCCCATGTCTTAAGCCTTAGCCAGCACTTGTGCCCATGCCTTAAGCCTTAGCCAGCACTTGTGCCCATGCCTTAAGCCTTAGCCAGCACTTGTGCCCATGCCTTAAGCCTTAGCCAGCACTTGTGCCCAGGCCTTAAGCCTTAGCCAGCACTTGTGCCCATGCCTTAAGCCTTAGCCAGCACTTGTGCCCATGCCTTAAGCCTTAGCCAGCACTTGTGCCCATGCCTTAAGCCTAGCCAGCACTTGTGCCCATGCCTTATGCCTAGCCAGCACTTATACCCATGCCTTAAGCCTAGCCATCTCTTGTGCCCATGCCTTAAGCCTAGCCATCACTTGTGCCGTTGCCTTAAGCCTAGCCAGCACTTGTGCCGTTGCCTTAAGCCTAGCCAGCACTTGTGCCATTGCCTTAAGCCTTAGCCAGCACTTCTGCCCATGCCTTAAGCATAGCCAGCACTTGTGCCGTTGCCTTAAGCCTAGCCAGCACTTGTACCCATGCCTTAAGCCTAGCCAGCACTTGTGCCCATGCCTTAAGCCTTAGCCAGCACTTGTGCCCATGCCTTAAGCCTTAGCCAGCACTTGTGCCCATGCCTTAAGCCTTAGCCAGCACTTGTGCCCATGCCTTAAGCCTTAGCCAGCACTTGTGCCCATGCCTTAAGCCTTAGCCAGCACTTTTGCCCATGCCTTAAGCCTTAGCCAGCACTTTTGCCCATGCCTTAAGCCTTAGCCAGCACTTTTGAGCCCCTTGCATGTTTGTTTTTCTGTCTTTAGTTACATGATGGTTATGCACACAGGGCAGGCTTTACGCTCTTCGCTCTTGTCCCGTCTGAATGCGCATGCACGACTGTAATTGGGGAAGAAGGCATTACCCATTTACGGAGGACAGACAAGAAGTGCCTGGTCGCTTGGAGCATGGGGTTATGGAGAGGCTCCGCACTGTAAAACAAAGGATTTAGTCCTAAATGTCCAAGTACAGAGTAGAGGGGTGAAAGCTAGCTCTTCACCCCTATGGGTGCCTAACCCTTTATGCAAAGAGTGCAAAGAGTTAGCCGTATGCCTTAAGCCTAGCCAGCACTTGTGCCCATGCCTTAAGCCTTAGCCAGCACTTATGCCCACGCCTTAAGCCTTAGCCAGCACTTGTGCCCATGCCTTAAGCCTTAGCCAGCACTTGTGCCCATGCCTTAAGCCTTAGCCAGCACTTGTGCCCATGCCTTAGACCTTAGCCAGCACTTGTGCCCATGCCTTAAACCTTAGCCAGCACTTGTGCCCATACCTTATGCCTTAGCCAGCACTTGTGCCCATGCCTTAAGCCTTAGCCAGCATTTGTGCCCATGCCTTAAGCCTTAGCCAGCACTTGTGCCCATGCCTTAAGCCTTAGCCAGCACTTGTGCCCATGCCTTAAGCCTTAGCCAGCACTTGTGCCCATGCCTTAAGCCTTAGCCAGCACTTGTGCCCATGCCTTATGCCTAGCCAGCACTTGTGCCCATGCCTTATGCCTAGCCAGCACTTGTGCCCATGCCTTATGCCTAGCCAGCACTTGTGCCCATGCCTTGCCTTATGCCTAGCCAGCACTTGTGCCCAGGCCTTAAGCCTAGCCAGCACTTGTGCCCAGGCCTTAAGCCTTAGCCAGCACTAGTGCCCATGCCTTATGCCTAGCCAGCACTTGTGTCCATGCCTTATGCCTAGCCAGCACTTGTGCCCATGCCTTATGCCTAGCCAGCATTTGTGCCCATGCCTTAAGCCTTAGCCAGCACTTGTGCCCATGCCTTAAGCCTTAGCCAGCACTTGTGCCCATGCCTTAAGCCTTAGCCAGCACTTGTGCCCATGCCTTAAGCCTTAGCCAGCACTTGTGCCCATGCCTTAAGCCTCAGCCAGCACTTGTGCCCATGCCTTAAGCCTTAGCCAGCACTTGTGCCCATGCCTTAAGCCTTAGCCAGCACTTGTGCCCAGGCCTTAAGCCTTAGCCAGCACTTGTGCCCATGCCTTAAGCCTTAGCCAGCACTTGTGCCCATGCCTTAAGCCTTAGCCAGCACTTGTGCCCATGCCTTAAGCCTAGCCAGCACTTGTGCCCATGCCTTATGCCTAGCCAGCACTTGTACCCATGCCTTAAGCCTAGCCATCTCTTGTGCCCATGCCTTAAGCCTAGCCATCACTTGTGCCGTTGCCTTAAGCCTAGCCAGCACTTGTGCCCATGCCTTATGCCTAGCCAGCACTTGTGCCCATGCCTTATGCCTAGCCAGCACTTGTGCTCATGCCTTAAGCCTAGCCAGCACTTGTGCCCATGCCTTAAGCCTAGCCAGCACTTGTGCCGTTGCCTTAAGCATAGCCAGCACTTGTGCCGTTGCCTTAAGAATAGCCAGCACTTGTGCCCATGCCTTAAGCCTAGCCAGTACTTGTGCCCATGCCTTAAGCCTTAGCCAGCACTTGTGCCCATGCCTTAATCCTTAGCCAGCACTTGTGCCCATGCCTTAAGCCTTAGCCAGAACTTGTGCCCATGCCTTAAGCCTTAGCCAGCACTTGTGCCCATGCCTTAAGCCTTAGCCAGCACTTGTGCCCATGCCTTAAGCCTTAGCCAGCACTTGTGCCCATGCCTTATGCCTAGCCAGCACTTGTGCCCATGCCTTAAGCCTTAGCCAGCACTTGTGCCCATGCCTTAAGCCTAGCCAGCACTTGTGCCCATGCCTTAAGCCTTAGCCAGCACTTGTGCCCATGCCTTAAGCCTTAGCCAGCACTTGTGCCCATGCCTTAAGCCTTAGCCAGCACTTGTGCCCATGCCTTATGCCTAGCCAGCACTTGTGCCCATGCCTTAATCTTTAGCCAGCACTTGTGCCCATGCCTTAAACCTTAGCCAGCACTTGTGCCCATACCTTATGCCTTAGCCAGCACTTGTGCCCATGCCTTAAGCCTTAGCCAGCATTTGTGCCCATGCCTTAAGCCTTAGCCAGCACTTGTGCCCATGCCTTAAGCCTTAGCCAGCACTTGTGCCCATGCCTTAAGCCTTAGCCAGCACTTGTGCCCATGCCTTAAGCCTTAGCCAGCACTTGTGCCCATGCCTTATGCCTAGCCAGCACTTGTGCCCATGCCTTATGCCTAGCCAGCACTTGTGCCCATGCCTTATGCCTAGCCAGCACTTGTGCCCATGCCTTGCCTTATGCCTAGCCAGCACTTGTGCCCAGGCCTTAAGCCTAGCCAGCACTTGTGCCCAGGCCTTAAGCCTTAGCCAGCACTAGTGCCCATGCCTTATGCCTAGCCAGCACTTGTGTCCATGCCTTATGCCTAGCCAGCACTTGTGCCCATGCCTTATGCCTAGCCAGCATTTGTGCCCATGCCTTAAGCCTTAGCCAGCACTTGTGCCCATGCCTTAAGCCTTAGCCAGCACTTGTGCCCATGCCTTAAGCCTTAGCCAGCACTTGTGCCCATGCCTTAAGCCTTAGCCAGCACTTGTGCCCATGCCTTAAGCCTTAGCCAGCACTTGTGCCCATGCCTTAAGCCTTAGCCAGCACTTGTGCCCATGCCTTAAGCCTTAGCCAGCACTTGTGCCCAGGCCTTAAGCCTTAGCCAGCACTTGTGCCCATGCCTTAAGCCTTAGCCAGCACTTGTGCCCATGCCTTAAGCCTTAGCCAGCACTTGTGCCCATGCCTTAAGCCTAGCCAGCACTTGTGCCCATGCCTTATGCCTAGCCAGCACTTATACCCATGCCTTAAGCCTAGCCATCTCTTGTGCCCATGCCTTAAGCCTAGCCATCACTTGTGCCGTTGCCTTAAGCCTAGCCAGCACTTGTGCCATTGCCTTAAGCCTTAGCCAGCACTTCTGCCCATGCCTTAAGCATAGCCAGCACTTGTGCCGTTGCATTAAGCCTAGCCAGCACTTGTACCCATGCCTTAAGCCTAGCCAGCACTTGTGCCCATGCCTTAAGCCTTAGCCAGCACTTGTGCCCATGCCTTAAGCCTTAGCCAGCACTTGTGCCCATGCCTTAAGCCTTAGCCAGCACTTGTGCCCATGCCTTAAGCCTTAGCCAGCACTTGTGCCCATGCCTTAAGCCTTAGCCAGCACTTGTGCCCATGCCTTAAGCCTTAGCCAGCACTTGTGCCCATGTCTTAAGCCTTAGCCAGCACTTGTGCCCATGCCTTAAGCCTTAGCCAGCACTTGTGCCCATGCCTTAAGCCTTAGCCAGCACTTGTGCCCATGCCTTAAGCCTTAGCCAGCACTTGTGCCCAGGCCTTAAGCCTTAGCCAGCACTTGTGCCCATGCCTTAAGCCTTAGCCAGCACTTGTGCCCATGCCTTAAGCCTTAGCCAGCACTTGTGCCCATGCCTTAAGCCTAGCCAGCACTTGTGCCCATGCCTTATGCCTAGCCAGCACTTATACCCATGCCTTAAGCCTAGCCATCTCTTGTGCCCATGCCTTAAGCCTAGCCATCACTTGTGCCGTTGCCTTAAGCCTAGCCAGCACTTGTGCCATTGCCTTAAGCCTTAGCCAGCACTTCTGCCCATGCCTTAAGCATAGCCAGCACTTGTGCCGTTGCCTTAAGCCTAGCCAGCACTTGTACCCATGCCTTAAGCCTAGCCAGCACTTGTGCCCATGCCTTAAGCCTTAGCCAGCACTTGTGCCCATGCCTTAAGCCTTAGCCAGCACTTGTGCCCATGCCTTAAGCCTTAGCCAGCACTTGTGCCCATGCCTTAAGCCTTAGCCAGCACTTGTGCCCATGCCTTAGACCTTAGCCAGCACTTGTGCCCATGCCTTAAACCTTAGCCAGCACTTGTGCCCATACCTTATGCCTTAGCCAGCACTTGTGCCCATGCCTTAAGCCTTAGCCAGCATTTGTGCCCATGCCTTAAGCCTTAGCCAGCACTTGTGCCCATGCCTTAAGCCTTAGCCAGCACTTGTGCCCATGCCTTAAGCCTTAGCCAGCACTTGTGCCCATGCCTTAAGCATAGCCAGCACTTGTGCCGTTGCCTTAAGCCTAGCCAGCACTTGTACCCATGCCTTAAGCCTAGCCAGCACTTCTGCCCATGCCTTAAGCCTTAGCCAGCACTTGTGCCCATGCCTTAAGCCTTAGCCAGCACTTGTGCCCATGCCTTAAGCCTTAGCCAGCACTTGTGCCCATGCCTTAAGCCTTAGCCAGCACTTGTGCCCATGCCTTAAGCCTTAGCCATCACTTGTGCCCATGCCTTAAGCCTTAGCCAACACTTTTGCCCATGCCTTAAGCCTTAGCCAGCACTTTTGAGCCCCTTGCATGTTTGTTTTTCTGTCTTTAGTTACATGATGGTTATGCACACAGGGCAGGCTTTACGCTCTTCGCTCTTCTCCCGTCTGAATGCGCATGCACGACTGTAATTGGGGAAGAAGGCATTACCCATTTACGGAGGACAGACAAGAAGTGCCTGGTCGCTTGGAGCATGGGGTTATGGAGAGGCTCCGCACTGTACAACAAAGGATTTAGTCTTAAATGTCCAAGTACAGAGTAGAGGGGTGAAAGCTAGCTCTTCACCCCTATGGGTGCCTAACCCTTTATGCAAAGAGTGCAAAGAGTTAGCCGTATGCCTTAAGCCTAGCCAGCACTTGTGCCCATGCCTTAAGCCTTAGCCAGCACTTATGCCCATGCCTTAAGCCTTAGCCAGAACTTGTGCCCATGCCTTAAGCCTTAGCCAGCACTTGTGCCCATGCCTTAAGCCTTAGCCAGCACTTGTGCCCATGCCTTAAGCCTTAGCCAGCACTTGTGCCCATGCCTTAGACCTTAGCCAGCACTTGTGCTCATGCCTTAAACCTTAGCCAGCACTTGTGCCCATACCTTATGCCTTAGCCAGCACTTGTGCCCATGCCTTAAGCCTTAGCCAGCATTTGTGCCCATGCCTTAAGCCTTAGCCAGCACTTGTGCCCATGCCTTAAGCCTTAGCCAGCACTTGTGCCCATGCCTTAAGCCTTAGCCAGCACTTGTGCCCATGCCTTAAGCCTTAGCCAGCACTTGTGCCCATGCCTTATGCCTAGCCAGCACTTGTGCCCATGCCTTATGCCTAGCCAGCACTTGTGCCCATGCCTTATGCCTAGCCAGCACTTGTGCCCATGCCTTGCCTTATGCCTAGCCAGCACTTGTGCCCAGGCATTAAGCGTAGCCAGCACTTGTGCCCAGGCCTTAAGCCTTAGCCAGCACTAGTGCCCATGCCTTATGCCTAGCCAGCACTTGTGTCCATGCCTTATGCCTAGCCAGCACTTGTGCCCATGCCTTATGCCTAGCCAGCATTTGTGCCCATGCCTTAAGCCTTAGCCAGCACTTGTGCCCATGCCTTAAGCCTTAGCCAGCACTTGTGCCCATGCCTTAAGCCTTAGCCAGCACTTGTGCCCATGCCTTAAGCCTTAGCCAGCACTTGTGCCCATGCCTTAAGCCTTAGCCAGCACTTGTGCCCATGCCTTAAGCCTTAGCCAGCACTTGTGCCCATGCCTTAAGCCTTAGCCAGCACTTGTGCCCAGGCCTTAAGCCTTAGCCAGCACTTGTGCCCATGCCTTAAGCCTTAGCCAGCACTTGTGCCCATGCCTTAAGCCTAGCCAGCACTTGTGCCCATGCCTTATGCCTAGCCAGCACTTATACCCATGCCTTAAGCCTAGCCATCTCTTGTGCCCATGCCTTAAGCCTAGCCATCTCTTGTGCCCATGCCTTAAGCCTAGCCATCACTTGTGCCGTTGCCTTAAGCCTAGCCAGCACTTCTGCCCATGCCTTAAGCATAGCCAGCACTTGTGCCGTTGCATTAAGCCTAGCCAGCACTTGTACCCATGCCTTAAGCCTAGCCAGCACTTGTGCCCATGCCTTAAGCCTTAGCCAGCACTTGTGCCCATGCCTTAAGCCTTAGCCAGCACTTGTGCCCATGCCTTAAGCCTTAGCCAGCACTTGTGCCCATGCCTTAAGCCTTAGCCAGCACTTGTGCCCATGCCTTAAGCCTTAGCCAGCACTTGTGCCCATGCCTTAAGCCTTAGCCAGCACTTGTGCCCATGTCTTAAGCCTTAGCCAGCACTTGTGCCCATGCCTTAAGCCTTAGCCAGCACTTGTGCCCATGCCTTAAGCCTTAGCCAGCACTTGTGCCCATGCCTTAAGCCTTAGCCAGCACTTGTGCCCAGGCCTTAAGCCTTAGCCAGCACTTGTGCCCATGCCTTAAGCCTTAGCCAGCACTTGTGCCCATGCCTTAAGCCTTAGCCAGCACTTGTGCCCATGCCTTAAGCCTAGCCAGCACTTGTGCCCATGCCTTATGCCTAGCCAGCACTTATACCCATGCCTTAAGCCTAGCCATCTCTTGTGCCCATGCCTTAAGCCTAGCCATCACTTGTGCCGTTGCCTTAAGCCTAGCCAGCACTTGTGCCATTGCCTTAAGCCTTAGCCAGCACTTCTGCCCATGCCTTAAGCATAGCCAGCACTTGTGCCGTTGCCTTAAGCCTAGCCAGCACTTGTACCCATGCCTTAAGCCTAGCCAGCACTTGTGCCCATGCCTTAAGCCTTAGCCAGCACTTGTGCCCATGCCTTAAGCCTTAGCCAGCACTTGTGCCCATGCCTTAAGCCTTAGCCAGCACTTGTGCCCATGCCTTAAGCCTTAGCCAGCACTTGTGCCCATGCCTTAAGCCTTAGCCAGCACTTTTGCCCATGCCTTAAGCCTTAGCCAGCACTTTTGCCCATGCCTTAAGCCTTAGCCAGCACTTTTGAGCCCCTTGCATGTTTGTTTTTCTGTCTTTAGTTACATGATGGTTATGCACACAGGGCAGGCTTTACGCTCTTCGCTCTTGTCCCGTCTGAATGCGCATGCACGACTGTAATTGGGGAAGAAGGCATTACCCATTTACGGAGGACAGACAAGAAGTGCCTGGTCGCTTGGAGCATGGGGTTATGGAGAGGCTCCGCACTGTAAAACAAAGGATTTAGTCCTAAATGTCCAAGTACAGAGTAGAGGGGTGAAAGCTAGCTCTTCACCCCTATGGGTGCCTAACCCTTTATGCAAAGAGTGCAAAGAGTTAGCCGTATGCCTTAAGCCTAGCCAGCACTTGTGCCCATGCCTTAAGCCTTAGCCAGCACTTATGCCCACGCCTTAAGCCTTAGCCAGCACTTGTGCCCATGCCTTAAGCCTTAGCCAGCACTTGTGCCCATGCCTTAAGCCTTAGCCAGCACTTGTGCCCATGCCTTAGACCTTAGCCAGCACTTGTGCCCATGCCTTAAACCTTAGCCAGCACTTGTGCCCATACCTTATGCCTTAGCCAGCACTTGTGCCCATGCCTTAAGCCTTAGCCAGCATTTGTGCCCATGCCTTAAGCCTTAGCCAGCACTTGTGCCCATGCCTTAAGCCTTAGCCAGCACTTGTGCCCATGCCTTAAGCCTTAGCCAGCACTTGTGCCCATGCCTTAAGCCTTAGCCAGCACTTGTGCCCATGCCTTAAGCCTTAGCCAGCACTTGTGCCCATGCCTTAAGCCTTAGCCAGCACTTGTGCCCAGGCCTTAAGCCTTAGCCAGCACTTGTGCCCATGCCTTAAGCCTTAGCCAGCACTTGTGCCCATGCCTTAAGCCTAGCCAGCACTTGTGCCCATGCCTTATGCCTAGCCAGCACTTATACCCATGCCTTAAGCCTAGCCATCTCTTGTGCCCATGCCTTAAGCCTAGCCATCTCTTGTGCCCATGCCTTAAGCCTAGCCATCACTTGTGCCGTTGCCTTAAGCCTAGCCAGCACTTCTGCCCATGCCTTAAGCATAGCCAGCACTTGTGCCGTTGCATTAAGCCTAGCCAGCACTTGTACCCATGCCTTAAGCCTAGCCAGCACTTGTGCCCATGCCTTAAGCCTTAGCCAGCACTTGTGCCCATGCCTTAAGCCTTAGCCAGCACTTGTGCCCATGCCTTAAGCCTTAGCCAGCACTTGTGCCCATGCCTTAAGCCTTAGCCAGCACTTGTGCCCATGCCTTAAGCCTTATCCAGCACTTGTGCCCATGCCTTAAGCCTTAGCCAGCACTTGTGCCCATGTCTTAAGCCTTAGCCAGCACTTGTGCCCATGCCTTAAGCCTTAGCCAGCACTTGTGCCCATGCCTTAAGCCTTAGCCAGCACTTGTGCCCATGCCTTAAGCCTTAGCCAGCACTTGTGCCCAGGCCTTAAGCCTTAGCCAGCACTTGTGCCCATGCCTTAAGCCTTAGCCAGCACTTGTGCCCATGCCTTAAGCCTTAGCCAGCACTTGTGCCCATGCCTTAAGCCTAGCCAGCACTTGTGCCCATGCCTTATGCCTAGCCAGCACTTATACCCATGCCTTAAGCCTAGCCATCTCTTGTGCCCATGCCTTAAGCCTAGCCATCACTTGTGCCGTTGCCTTAAGCCTAGCCAGCACTTGTGCCATTGCCTTAAGCCTTAGCCAGCACTTGTGCCCATGCCTTAAGCCTTAGCCAGCACTTGTGCCCATGCCTTAAGCCTTAGCCAGCACTTGTGCCCATGCCTTAAGCCTTAGCCAGCACTTGTGCCCATGCCTTAAGCCTTAGCCAGCACTTGTGCCCATGCCTTAAGCCTTAGCCAGCACTTTTGCCCATGCCT
This sequence comes from Ranitomeya imitator, assembly GCF_032444005.1. NCBI lineage: Eukaryota > Metazoa > Chordata > Amphibia > Anura > Dendrobatidae > Ranitomeya > Ranitomeya imitator. Next base: position 33,757 of record NW_027194499.1, read on the forward strand.
TAAGCCTTAGCCAGCACTTTTGCCCATGCCTTAAGCCTTAGCCAGCACTTTTGAGCCCCTTGCATGTTTGTTTTTCTGTCTTTAGTTACATGATGGTTATGCACACAGGGCAGGCTTTACGCTCTTCGCTCTTGTCCCGTCTGAATGCGCATGCACGACTGTAATTGGGGAAGAAGGCATTACCCATTTACGGAGGACAGACAAGAAGTGCCTGGTCGCTTGGAGCATGGGGTTATGGAGAGGCTCCGCACTGTAAAACAAAGGATTTAGTCCTAAATGTCCAAGTACAGAGTAGAGGGGTGAAAGCTAGCTCTTCACCCCTATGGGTGCCTAACCCTTTATGCAAAGAGTGCAAAGAGTTAGCCGTATGCCTTAAGCCTAGCCAGCACTTGTGCCCATGCCTTAAGCCTTAGCCAGCACTTATGCCCACGCCTTAAGCCTTAGCCAGCACTTGTGCCCATGCCTTAAGCCTTAGCCAGCACTTGTGCCCATGCCTTAAGCCTTAGCCAGCACTTGTGCCCATGCCTTAGACCTTAGCCAGCACTTGTGCCCATGCCTTAAACCTTAGCCAGCACTTGTGCCCATACCTTATGCCTTAGCCAGCACTTGTGCCCATGCCTTAAGCCTTAGCCAGCATTTGTGCCCATGCCTTAAGCCTTAGCCAGCACTTGTGCCCATGCCTTAAGCCTTAGCCAGCACTTGTGCCCATGCCTTAAGCCTTAGCCAGCACTTGTGCCCATGCCTTAAGCCTTAGCCAGCACTTGTGCCCATGCCTTATGCCTAGCCAGCACTTGTGCCCATGCCTTATGCCTAGCCAGCACTTGTGCCCATGCCTTATGCCTAGCCAGCACTTGTGCCCATGCCTTGCCTTATGCCTAGCCAGCACTTGTGCCCAGGCCTTAAGCCTAGCCAGCACTTGTGCCCAGGCCTTAAGCCTTAGCCAGCACTAGTGCCCATGCCTTATGCCTAGCCAGCACTTGTGTCCATGCCTTATGCCTAGCCAGCACTTGTGCCCATGCCTTATGCCTAGCCAGCATTTGTGCCCATGCCTTAAGCCTTAGCCAGCACTTGTGCCCATGCCTTAAGCCTTAGCCAGCACTTGTGCCCATGCCTTAAGCCTTAGCCAGCACTTGTGCCCATGCCTTAAGCCTTAGCCAGCACTTGTGCCCATGCCTTAAGCCTTAGCCAGCACTTGTGCCCATGCCTTAAGCCTTAGCCAGCACTTCTGCCCATGCCTTAAGCATAGCCAGCACTTGTGCCGTTGCATTAAGCCTAGCCAGCACTTGTACCCATGCCTTAAGCCTAGCCAGCACTTGTGCCCATGCCTTAAGCCTTAGCCAGCACTTGTGCCCATGCCTTAAGCCTTAGCCAGCACTTGTGCCCATGCCTTAAGCCTTAGCCAGCACTTGTGCCCATGCCTTAAGCCTTAGCCAGCACTTGTGCCCATGCCTTAAGCCTTAGCCAGCACTTGTGCCCATGCCTTAAGCCTTAGCCAGCACTTGTGCCCATGTCTTAAGCCTTAGCCAGCACTTGTGCCCATGCCTTAAGCCTTAGCCAGCACTTGTGCCCATGCCTTAAGCCTTAGCCAGCACTTGTGCCCATGCCTTAAGCCTTAGCCAGCACTTGTGCCCAGGCCTTAAGCCTTAGCCAGCACTTGTGCCCATGCCTTAAGCCTAGCCAGCACTTGTGCCCATGCCTTATGCCTAGCCAGCACTTATACCCATGCCTTAAGCCTAGCCATCTCTTGTGCCCATGCCTTAAGCCTAGCCATCACTTGTGCCGTTGCCTTAAGCCTAGCCAGCACTTGTGCCATTGCCTTAAGCCTTAGCCAGCACTTCTGCCCATGCCTTAAGCCTAGCCAGTACTTGTGCCCATGCCTTAAGCCTTAGCCAGCACTTGTGCCCATGCCTTAAGCCTTAGCCAGCACTTGTGCCCATGCCTTAAACCTTAGCCAGCACTTGTGCCCATGCCTTAAACCATAAGCCTAGCCATCTCTTGTGCCCATGCCTTAAGCCTAGCCATCACTTGTGCCGTTGCCTTAAGCCTAGCCAGCACTTGTGCCATTGCCTTAAGCCTTAGCCAGCACTTCTGCCCATGCCTTAAGCCTAGCCAGTACTTGTGCCCATGCCTTAAGCCTTAGCCAGCACTTCTGCCCATGCCTTAAGCATAGCCAGCACTTGTGCCGTTGCATTAAGCCTAGCCAGCACTTGTACCCATGCCTTAAGCCTAGCCAGCACTTGTGCCCATGCCTTAAGCCTTAGCCAGCACTTGTGCCCATGCCTTAAGCCTTAGCCAGCACTTTTGCCCATGCCTTAAGCCTTAGCCAGCACTTTTGCCCATGCCTTAAGCCTTAGCCAGCACTTTTGAGCCCCTTGCATGTTTGTTTTTCTGTCTTTAGTTACATGATGGTTATGCACACAGGGCAGGCTTTACGCTCTTCGCTCTTGTCCCGTCTGAATGCGCATGCACGACTGTAATTGGGGAAGAAGGCATTACCCATTTACGGAGGACAGACAAGAAGTGCCTGGTCGCTTGGAGCATGGGGTTATGGAGAGGCTCCGCACTGTAAAACAAAGGATTTAGTCCTAAATGTCCAAGTACAGAGTAGAGGGGTGAAAGCTAGCTCTTCACCCCTATGGGTGCCTAACCCTTTATGCAAAGAGTGCAAAGAGTTAGCCGTATGCCTTAAGCCTAGCCAGCACTTGTGCCCATGCCTTAAGCCTTAGCCAGCACTTATGCCCACGCCTTAAGCCTTAGCCAGCACTTGTGCCCATGCCTTAAGCCTTAGCCAGCACTTGTGCCCATGCCTTAAGCCTTAGCCAGCACTTGTGCCCATGCCTTAGACCTTAGCCAGCACTTGTGCCCATGCCTTAAACCTTAGCCAGCACTTGTGCCCATACCTTATGCCTTAGCCAGCACTTGTGCCCATGCCTTAAGCCTTAGCCAGCATTTGTGCCCATGCCTTAAGCCTTAGCCAGCACTTGTGCCCATGCCTTAAGCCTTAGCCAGCACTTGTGCCCATGCCTTAAGCCTTAGCCAGCACTTGTGCCCATGCCTTAAGCCTTAGCCAGCACTTGTGCCCATGCCTTATGCCTAGCCAGCACTTGTGCCCATGCCTTATGCCTAGCCAGCACTTGTGCCCATGCCTTATGCCTAGCCAGCACTTGTGCCCATGCCTTGCCTTATGCCTAGCCAGCACTTGTGCCCAGGCCTTAAGCCTAGCCAGCACTTGTGCCCAGGCCTTAAGCCTTAGCCAGCACTAGTGCCCATGCCTTATGCCTAGCCAGCACTTGTGTCCATGCCTTATGCCTAGCCAGCACTTGTGCCCATGCCTTATGCCTAGCCAGCATTTGTGCCCATGCCTTAAGCCTTAGCCAGCACTTGTGCCCATGCCTTAAGCCTTAGCCAGCACTTGTGCCCATGCCTTAAGCCTTAGCCAGCACTTGTGCCCATGCCTTAAGCCTTAGCCAGCACTTGTGCCCATGCCTTAAGCCTTAGCCAGCACTTGTGCCCATGCCTTAAGCCTTAGCCAGCACTTGTGCCCATGCCTTAAGCCTTAGCCAGCACTTGTGCCCAGGCCTTAAGCCTTAGCCAGCACTTGTGCCCATGCCTTAAGCCTTAGCCAGCACTTGTGCCCATGCCTTAAGCCTTAGCCAGCACTTGTGCCCATGCCTTAAGCCTAGCCAGCACTTGTGCCCATGCCTTATGCCTAGCCAGCACTTGTACCCATGCCTTAAGCCTAGCCATCTCTTGTGCCCATGCCTTAAGCCTAGCCATCACTTGTGCCGTTGCCTTAAGCCTAGCCAGCACTTGTGCCATTGCCTTAAGCCTTAGCCAGCACTTCTGCCCATGCCTTAAGCCTAGCCAGTACTTGTGCCCATGCCTTAAGCCTTAGCCAGCACTTGTGCCCATGCCTTAAGCCTTAGCCAGCACTTGTGCCCATGCCTTAAGCCTTAGCCAGCACTTGTGCCCATGCCTTAAGCCTTAGCCAGCACTTGTGCCCATGCCTTATGCCTAGCCAGCACTTGTGCCCATGCCTTATGCCTAGCCAGCACTTGTGCCCATGCCTTATGCCTAGCCAGCACTTGTGCTCATGCCTTAAGCCTAGCCAGCACTTGTGCCCATGCCTTAAGCCTAGCCAGCACTTGTGCCGTTGCCTTAAGCATAGCCAGCACTTGTGCCGTTGCCTTAAGAATAGCCAGCACTTGTGCCCATGCCTTAAGCCTAGCCAGTACTTGTGCCCATGCCTTAAGCCTTAGCCAGCACTTGTGCCCATGCCTTAATCCTTAGCCAGCACTTGTGCCCATGCCTTAAGCCTTAGCCAGAACTTGTGCCCATGCCTTAAGCCTTAGCCAGCACTTGTGCCCATGCCTTAAGCCTTAGCCAGCACTTGTGCCCATGCCTTAAGCCTTAGCCAGCACTTGTGCCCATGCCTTATGCCTAGCCAGCACTTGTGCCCATGCCTTAAGCCTTAGCCAGCACTTGTGCCCATGCCTTAAGCCTAGCCAGCACTTGTGCCCATGCCTTAAGCCTTAGCCAGCACTTGTGCCCATGCCTTAAGCCTTAGCCAGCACTTGTGCCCATGCCTTAAGCCTTAGCCAGCACTTGTGCCCATGCCTTATGCCTAGCCAGCACTTGTGCCCATGCCTTAATCTTTAGCCAGCACTTGTGCCCATGCCTTAAACCTTAGCCAGCACTTGTGCCCATACCTTATGCCTTAGCCAGCACTTGTGCCCATGCCTTAAGCCTTAGCCAGCATTTGTGCCCATGCCTTAAGCCTTAGCCAGCACTTGTGCCCATGCCTTAAGCCTTAGCCAGCACTTGTGCCCATGCCTTAAGCCTTAGCCAGCACTTGTGCCCATGCCTTAAGCCTTAGCCAGCACTTGTGCCCATGCCTTATGCCTAGCCAGCACTTGTGCCCATGCCTTATGCCTAGCCAGCACTTGTGCCCATGCCTTATGCCTAGCCAGCACTTGTGCCCATGCCTTGCCTTATGCCTAGCCAGCACTTGTGCCCAGGCCTTAAGCCTAGCCAGCACTTGTGCCCAGGCCTTAAGCCTTAGCCAGCACTAGTGCCCATGCCTTATGCCTAGCCAGCACTTGTGTCCATGCCTTATGCCTAGCCAGCACTTGTGCCCATGCCTTATGCCTAGCCAGCATTTGTGCCCATGCCTTAAGCCTTAGCCAGCACTTGTGCCCATGCCTTAAGCCTTAGCCAGCACTTGTGCCCATGCCTTAAGCCTTAGCCAGCACTTGTGCCCATGCCTTAAGCCTTAGCCAGCACTTGTGCCCGTGCCTTAAGCCTTAGCCAGCACTTGTGCCCATGCCTTAAGCCTTAGCCAGCACTTGTGCCCATGCCTTAAGCCTTAGCCAGCACTTGTGCCCAGGCCTTAAGCCTTAGCCAGCACTTGTGCCCATGCCTTAAGCCTTAGCCAGCACTTGTGCCCATGCCTTAAGCCTTAGCCAGCACTTGTGCCCATGCCTTAAGCCTAGCCAGCACTTGTGCCCATGCCTTATGCCTAGCCAGCACTTATACCCATGCCTTAAGCCTAGCCATCTCTTGTGCCCATGCCTTAAGCCTAGCCATCACTTGTGCCGTTGCCTTAAGCCTAGCCAGCACTTGTGCCATTGCCTTAAGCCTTAGCCAGCACTTCTGCCCATGCCTTAAGCATAGCCAGCACTTGTGCCGTTGCATTAAGCCTAGCCAGCACTTGTACCCATGCCTTAAGCCTAGCCAGCACTTGTGCCCATGCCTTAAGCCTTAGCCAGCACTTGTGCCCATGCCTTAAGCCTTAGCCAGCACTTGTGCCCATGCCTTAAGCCTTAGCCAGCACTTGTGCCCATGCCTTAAGCCTTAGCCAGCACTTGTGCCCATGCCTTAAGCCTTAGCCAGCACTTGTGCCCATGCCTTAAGCCTTAGCCAGCACTTGTGCCCATGTCTTAAGCCTTAGCCAGCACTTGTGCCCATGCCTTAAGCCTTAGCCAGCACTTGTGCCCATGCCTTAAGCCTTAGCCAGCACTTGTGCCCATGCCTTAAGCCTTAGCCAGCACTTGTGCCCAGGCCTTAAGCCTTAGCCAGCACTTGTGCCCATGCCTTAAGCCTTAGCCAGCACTTGTGCCCATGCCTTAAGCCTTAGCCAGCACTTGTGCCCATGCCTTAAGCCTAGCCAGCACTTGTGCCCATGCCTTATGCCTAGCCAGCACTTATACCCATGCCTTAAGCCTAGCCATCTCTTGTGCCCATGCCTTAAGCCTAGCCATCACTTGTGCCGTTGCCTTAAGCCTAGCCAGCACTTGTGCCATTGCCTTAAGCCTTAGCCAGCACTTCTGCCCATGCCTTAAGCATAGCCAGCACTTGTGCCGTTGCCTTAAGCCTAGCCAGCACTTGTACCCATGCCTTAAGCCTAGCCAGCACTTGTGCCCATGCCTTAAGCCTTAGCCAGCACTTGTGCCCATGCCTTAAGCCTTAGCCAGCACTTGTGCCCATGCCTTAAGCCTTAGCCAGCACTTGTGCCCATGCCTTAAGCCTTAGCCAGCACTTGTGCCCATGCCTTAAGCCTTAGCCAGCACTTTTGCCCATGCCTTAAGCCTTAGCCAGCACTTTTGCCCATGCCTTAAGCCTTAGCCAGCACTTTTGAGCCCCTTGCATGTTTGTTTTTCTGTCTTTAGTTACATGATGGTTATGCACACAGGGCAGGCTTTACGCTCTTCGCTCTTGTCCCGTCTGAATGCGCATGCACGACTGTAATTGGGGAAGAAGGCATTACCCATTTACGGAGGACAGACAAGAAGTGCCTGGTCGCTTGGAGCATGGGGTTATGGAGAGGCTCCGCACTGTACAACAAAGGATTTAGTCCTAAATGTCCAAGTACAGAGTAGAGGGGTGAAAGCTAGCTCTTCACCCCTATGGGTGCCTAACCCTTTATGCAACGAGTGCAAAGAGTTAGCCGTATGCCTTAAGCCTAGCCAGCACTTGTGCCCATGCCTTAAGCCTTAGCCAGCACTTATGCCCACGCCTTAAACCTTAGCCAGCACTTGTGCCCATGCCTTAAGCCTTAGCCAGCACTTGTGCCCATGCCTTAGACCTTAGCCAGCACTTGTGCCCATGCCTTAAACCTTAGCCAGCACTTGTGCCCATACCTTATGCCTTAGCCAGCACTTGTGCCCATGCCTTAAGCCTTAGCCAGCATTTGTGCCCATGCCTTAAACCTTAGCCAGCACTTGTGCCCATGCCTTAAGCCTTAGCCAGCACTTGTGCCCATGCCTTAAGCCTTAGCCAGCACTTGTGCCCATGCCTTAAGCCTTAGCCAGCACTTGTGCCCATGCCTTATGCCTAGCCAGCACTTGTGCCCATACCTTATGCCTTAGCCAGCACTTGTGCCCATGCCTTAAGCCTTAGCCAGCATTTGTGCCCATGCCTTAAACCTTAGCCAGCACTTGTGCCCATGCCTTAAGCCTTAGCCAGCACTTGTGCCCATGCCTTAAGCCTTAGCCAGCACTTGTGCCCATGCCTTAAGCCTTAGCCAGCACTTGTGCCCATGCCTTATGCCTAGCCAGCACTTGTGCCCATGCCTTATGCCTAGCCAGCACTTGTGCCCATGCCTTATGCCTAGCCAGCACTTGTGCCCATGCCTTGCCTTATGCCTAGCCAGCACTTGTGCCCAGGCCTTAAGCCTTAGCCAGCACTTGTGCCCATGCCTTAAGCCTTAGCCATCACTTGTGCCCATGCCTTAAGCCTTAGCCAACACTTTTGCCCATGCCTTAAGCCTTAGCCAGCACTTTTGAGCCCCTTGCATGTTTGTTTTTCTGTCTTTAGTTACATGATGGTTATGCACACAGGGCAGGCTTTACGCTCTTCGCTCTTCTCCCGTCTGAATGCGCATGCACGACTGTAATTGGGGAAGAAGGCATTACCCATTTACGGAGGACAGACAAGAAGTGCCTGGTCGCTTGGAGCATGGGGTTATGGAGAGGCTCCGCACTGTACAACAAAGGATTTAGTCTTAAATGTCCAAGTACAGAGTAGAGGGGTGAAAGCTAGCTCTTCACCCCTATGGGTGCCTAACCCTTTATGCAAAGAGTGCAAAGAGTTAGCCGTATGCCTTAAGCCTAGCCAGCACTTGTGCCCATGCCTTAAGCCTTAGCCAGCACTTATGCCCATGCCTTAAGCCTTAGCCAGAACTTGTGCCCATGCCTTAAGCCTTAGCCAGCACTTGTGCCCATGCCTTAAGCCTTAGCCAGCACTTGTGCCCATGCCTTAAGCCTTAGCCAGCACTTGTGCCCATGCCTTAGACCTTAGCCAGCACTTGTGCTCATGCCTTAAACCTTAGCCAGCACTTGTGCCCATACCTTATGCCTTAGCCAGCACTTGTGCCCATGCCTTAAGCCTTAGCCAGCATTTGTGCCCATGCCTTAAGCCTTAGCCAGCACTTGTGCCCATGCCTTAAGCCTTAGCCAGCACTTGTGCCCATGCCTTATGCCTAGCCAGCACTTGTGCCCATGCCTTATGCCTAGCCAGCACTTGTGCCCATGCCTTATGCCTAGCCAGCACTTGTGCCCATGCCTTGCCTTATGCCTAGCCAGCACTTGTGCCCAGGCCTTAAGCCTAGCCAGCACTTGTGCCCAGGCCTTAAGCCTTAGCCAGCACTAGTGCCCATGCCTTATGCCTAGCCAGCACTTGTGTCCATGCCTTATGCCTAGCCAGCACTTGTGCCCATGCCTTATGCCTAGCCAGCATTTGTGCCCATGCCTTAAGCCTTAGCCAGCACTTGTGCCCATGCCTTAAGCCTTAGCCAGCACTTGTGCCCATGCCTTAAGCCTTAGCCAGCACTTGTGCCCATGCCTTAAGCCTTAGCCAGCACTTGTGCCCATGCCTTAAGCCTTAGCCAGCACTTGTGCCCATGCCTTAAGCCTTAGCCAGCACTTGTGCCCATGCCTTAAGCCTTAGCCAGCACTTGTGCCCAGGCCTTAAGCCTTAGCCAGCACTTGTGCCCATGCCTTAAGCCTAGCCAGCACTTGTGCCCATGCCTTATGCCTAGCCAGCACTTATACCCATGCCTTAAGCCTAGCCATCTCTTGTGCCCATGCCTTAAGCCTAGCCATCACTTGTGCCGTTGCCTTAAGCCTAGCCAGCACTTGTGCCATTGCCTTAAGCCTTAGCCAGCACTTCTGCCCATGCCTTAAGCATAGCCAGCACTTGTGCCGTTGCATTAAGCCTAGCCAGCACTTGTACCCATGCCTT
>NW_027194500.1:0-58060 GCF_032444005.1 Ranitomeya imitator
AACTACTAAACGAGAGCCGGAAGATCGAAGCTCAGGAAAGGCAACCTGGGGAACACCTTGGAGTGTAACAAACCCTCTCTCTACACCCCATACCCAATTTGTAGGCCTAATGCAGCGTAGTTTCCGACAACTACTAAACGAGAGCATGAAGATCGAAGCTCAGGAAAGGCAACCTGGGGAACACCTTGGAGTGTAACACACCCTCTCTCTACACCCCATACCCAATTTGTAGGCCTAATGCAGCGTAGTTTCCGACAACTACTAAACGAGAGCCGGAATATCGAAGCTCAGGAAAGGCAACCTGGGGAACACCTTGGAGTGTAACACACCCTCTCTCTACGCCCCATACCCAATTTGTAGGCCTAATGCAGCGTAGTTTCCGACAACTACTAAACGAGAGCCGGAATATCGAAGCTCAGGAAAGGCAACCTGGGGAACACCTTGGAGTGTAACACACCCTCTCTCTACACCCCATACCCAATTTGAAGGCCTAATGCAGTGTAGTTTCCAAGAACTACTAAACGAGAGCCGGAAGATCGAAGCTCAGGAAAGGCAACCTGGGGAACACCTTGGAGTGTAACACACCCTCTCGCTACACCCCATACCCAATTTGAAGGCCTAATGCAGCGTAGTTTCCAACAACTACTAAACGAGAGCCGGAAGATCGAAGCTCAGGAAAGGCAACCTGGGGAACACCTTGGAGTGGAACACACCATCTCTCTACACCCCATACCCAATTTGAAGGCCTAATGCAGAGTAGTTTCCAAGAACTACTAAACGAGAGCCGGAAGATCGAAGCTCAGGAAAGGCAACCTGGGGAACACCTTGGAGTGTAACACAACGTCTCTCTACACGACGGAAGGGCTGATTCTTAGGAAGGAAGGCTGTTGGAAATAAGCATTGCGCGTCCGAGGGTGATTATATTCTTATTAGGTATATACTCACCCTCGGACGCGCCCTGCTTCTTTATTTGGAATGAATGTTTATTTGCAATGTGGTGTTGACTTTCTCTATTATTTTGGTAATTAATGATTTTATTATTTTCATTATTTTGCATCTTCTCGGCAATAATATAAAGAAGACGCGACAGGACAACACTCGGTGGATGCCATATGTGTGTTTTCAATTTAAAAAAACTTTCAGTTAACTACTTGCAGGAGAAAGTAATTGTAGCTGGTGGCCATTTTTAGTACTGTACCAGATTAGAGTTGTGTGTTTGTTTTAATGTTAAAATGTCTGCATTTGATATCTCACCAGTATTTTCTTTTTTATAAGCAAAATACTTATTTTTATATTTTCTGATGTTGGTTCCAGGGGTACACGGCCAGCAGTGCCCTGGTCAGTGTAGTAGTAGTTGAAAGAATGGACCGCAGACAGGCATCGAAGGCCTAAAATAATAACACATGGCTGTAGGCAATTTTAAATTGGTTCCAGGGGTACACGGACAGCAGTGGTGTGGTCAGTGGAGGCCTAGTGGAAGGAGTGACCGCAGACAGGCATCGAAGGCCTAAAATAATAACACATGGCTGTAGGCAATTTTAAATTGGTTCCAGGGGTACACGGGCAGCAGTGACCTGGTCAGTGTAGTAGTAGTTGAAAGAATGGACCGCAGACAGGCATCGAAGGCCTAAAATAAAAAAATTGGGCTGGCTGTAGGCAATTTTAAATTGGTTCCAGGGGTACACGGGCAGCAGTGACCTGGTCAGTGTAGTAGTAGTTGAAAGAATGGACCGCAGACAGGCTTAGAAGGCCTAACATAACAAACTTGGGCTGGCTGTAGGCACTTTTAAATTGGTTCCAGGGGTACACGGGCAGCAGTGGTCTGGTCAGTGGAAGTCTAGTGGAAGGAGTGACCGCAGACAGGCTTCCAAGGCCTAACATAACAAACTTGGGCTGGCTGTAGGCACTTTTAAATTGGTTCCAGGGGTACACGGGCAGCAGTGGTCTGGTCAGTGGAAGTCTAGTGGAAGGAGTGACCGCAGACAGGCTTCCAAGGCCTAACATAACAAACTTGGGCTGGCTGTAGGCACTTTTAAATTGGTTCCAGGGGTACACGGGCAGCAGTGGTCTGGTCAGTGGAAGTCTAGTGGAAGGAGTGACCGCAGACAGGCTTCCAAGGCCTAACATAACAAACTTGGGCTGGCTGTAGGCACTTTTAAATTGGTTCCAGGGGTACACGGGCAGCAGTGGTCTGGTCAGTGGAAGTCTAGTGGAAGTAGTGACCGCAGACAGGCTTCCAAGGCCTAACATAACAAACTTGGGCTGGCTGTAGGCACTTTTAAATTGGTTCCAGGGGTACACGGGCAGCAGTGGTCTGGTCAGTGGAAGTCTAGTGGAAGGAGTGACCGCAGACAGGCTTCGAAGGCCTAACATAACAAAATTGGGCTGGCTGTAGGCACTTTAAATTGGTTCCAGGGGTACATGGGCAGCAGTGTATGGTCAGTGGAAGTCTAGTGGAAGGAGTGACGGCAGACAGTCTTCGAAGGCCTAACATAACAAAATTGGGCTGACTGTAGGCACTTTTAAATTGGTTCCAGGGTAACACGGCCAGCAGTGGCCTGGTCAGTGTAGTAGTTGTAGAAAGAAGGGACCGCAGACAGGCTTCGAAGGCCTAACATAACAAAAATGTCAAAACAATGGTATTGTCAGTGCCAGGCATTGAAGGATGTCAGCGGCTAGACTACACATTGGTGAAGCTGTGAGAGATAATTTTGCTAGTGGTAGAGCACTGTTTGAGCTGGGGGGGGGAACTGTCTTGTGGCCGGCGGTACAGGCACAGGGCCCCTCATATTACAACGGTGTGTCTGACGTTGGGTGCGCACCACCACCGCCAGAGACACTTTATTGTACTATGAGGGACCCAGTGGCAGTGCCGTCGACCAAAAGCGGCCACACCCACCTCTTCAGACAAACAGCACTCTCAAGGGTCCAAGCGCAAAGTGGCGATAGCACGGCCCCGTGTGGGGAGTTTGGCCATTTCGTGAGGTGGAAACATGTCGTATGCTGGACAATCAGGTGAAGAAAATTACGAGATTGGAAAAGTCATTCAGAATAGTCCACAGGCAAGACCTTTTCATAGGAAAGCTAGGTGTCAGCCGGGCAGGGTGGGGCAAAAGATTTTGAAATCCAGTTGTGGTTCATTTTAATGAAGGTTAGATCATCTACATTTTGGGTAGCCAGACGAGTCCTTTTTTCTGTTAGTATTGAACCTGCAGCACTGAATACTCTTTCTGATAGGACACTAGCTGCCGGGCAAGCAAGCTCCTGCAATGCATATTCTGCCAATTCTGGCCAGGTGTCTAATTTGGATGCCCAGTAATCAAATGGGAATGACGGTTGAGGGAGAACGTCGATAAGGGATGAAAAATAGTTTGTAACCATACTGGACAAATGTTGTCTCCTGTCACTTTGAATTGATGCTGCAGTACCTGTCCTGTCTGCGGTCATAGAAAAATCACTCCACAACCTGGTCAGAAAACCCCTCTGTCCAACGCCACTTCTGATTTCTGCCCCTCTAACACCTCTGGTCTGCTGGCCCCTGGAGCTCGTGTGAGAACGATCACGGGCGCTGTGTGCAGGGAATGCCAGAAGCAAACGGTCAACAAGAGTTGATTGTTTTGTTGCTAATATTAGTTCCAAGTTCTCATGTGGCATAATATTTTGCAATTTGCCTTTATAGCGAGGATCAAGGAGGCAGGCCAACCAGTAATCGTCATCGTTCATCATTTTTGTAATGCGTGTGTCCCTTTTGAGGATACGCAAGGCATAATCCGCCATGTGGGCCAAAGTTCCCGTTGTCAAATCTGCGGTTGTGCTTGGTTGAGGGGCAGTTGCAGGCAAATCTACGTCACTTGTGTCCCTCAAAAAACCAGAACCCGGCCTTGCCACGCCACCAATTTCCCGTGCCCCCGGGAAAGCTTCCTCATTAAAAATATACTCATCCCCATCATCCTCCTCATCCTCCACCTCCTCTTCGCCCGGTACCTCGTCATGTACACTGCCCTGACCAGACAATCGCTGACTGTCATCAAGGCTTTCCTCTTCCTCTGGTGCAGACGCCTGATCCTTTATGTGCGTCAAACTTTGCATCAGCAGACGCATTAGGGGGATGCTCATGCTTATTATGGCGTTGTCTGCACTAACCAGCCGTGTGCATTCCTCAAAACACTGAAGGACTTGACACATGTCTTGAATCTTCGACCACTGCACACCTGACAACTCCATGTCTGCCATCCTACTGCCTGCCCGTGTATGTGTATCCTCCCACAAAAACATAACAGCCCGCCTCTGTTCGCACAGTCTCTGAAGCATGTGCAGTGTTGAGTTCCACCTTGTTGCAACGTCTATGATTAGGCGATGCTGGGGAAGGTTCAAAGAACGCTGATAGGTCTGCATACGGCTGGAGTGTACAGGCGAACGGCGGATATGTGCGCAAAGTCCACGCACTTTGAGGAGCAGGTCGGATAACCCCGGATAACTTTTCAGGAAGCACTGCACCACCAGGTTTAAGGTGTGAGCCAGGCAAGGAATGTGTTTCAGTTGGGAAAGGGAGATGGCAGCCATGAAATTCCTTCCGTTATCACTCACTACCTTGCCTGCCTCAAGATCTACAGTGCCCAGCCACGACTGCGTTTCTTGCTGCAAGAACTCGGACAGAACTTCCGCGGTGTGTCTATTGTCGCCCAAACACTTCATAGCCAATACAGCCTGCTGACGTATGCCAGTAGCTGCCCCATAATGGGAGACCTGGTGTGCAACAGTGGCAGGTGCGGATGGAGTGTTTGTGCGACTGCGGTCTGTGGACGAGCTCTTGCTTCTGCAGGAGGACGAGGAGGAGGAGGAGGAGGGGGTGCGAACGGCTACAGACAACTGTTTACTAGACCGTGGGCTAGGCAGAACTGTCCCAAACTTGCTGTCCCCTGTGGACCCTGAATCCACCACATTTACCCAGTGTGCCGTGATGGACACGTAACGTCCCTGGCCATGCCTACTGGTCCATGCATCTGTTGTCAGGTGCACCTTTGTGCTCACAGATTGCCTGAGTGCATGGACGATGCGCTCTTTAACATGCTGGTGGAGGGCTGGGATGGCTTTTCTGGAAAAAAAGTGTCGACTGGGTAGCTCGTAGCGTGGTACAGCGTAGTCCATCAGGTCTTTGAAAGCTTCGCTTTCAACTAACCGGTAGGGCATCATCTCTAACGAGATTAGTCTAGCTATGTGGGCGTTCAAACCCTGTGTACGCGGATGCGAGGCTAAGTATTTCCTTTTTCTAACCATAGTCTCATGTAGGGTGAGCTGGACTGGAGAGCTGGAGATCGTGGAACTAGCGGGGGTGCCGGTGGACATGGCAGACTGAGAGACGGTGGGAGATGGTATTGTTGCCGCCGGTGCCCTAGATGCAGTGTTTCCTACTACGAAACTGGTGATTCCCTGACCCTGACTGCTTTGGCCTGGCAAAGATACCTGCACAGATACAGCAGGTGGTGCGCTAAATGGTGGTCCTACACTGCCGGAAGGGATGTTGCGTTGATGACTAGCTTCATTGGCCGAGGGTGCAACAACCTTAAGGGACGTTTGGTAGTTAGTCCAAGCTTTCAAATGCATGGTGGTTAAATGTCTATGCATGCAACTAGTATTGAGACTTTTCAGATTCTGACCTCTGCTTAAGGAAGTAGAACATTTTTGACAGATGACTTTGCGCTGATCAATTGGATGTTGTTTAAAAAAATGCCAGACTGCACTCTTTCTAGCATCGGATACCTTTTCAGGCATTGCAGACTGAGCTTTAACCGGATGGCCACGCTGTCCTCCACCAGGTTTTGGCTTTGCCACGCGTTTTGGGCAAGATACGGGCCCGGCAGATGGAACCTGTGGCGATGTTGATGCCTGCTGCGGCCCCTCCTCCTCCTCTGCTTCAGAACTGCTGCCGCCTGCACCCTGTTCCCCCAATGGCTGCCAATCGGGGTCAAGAACTGGGTCATCTAATAACTCTTCTTGTACCTCCTGCGCAACTTCGTCTGTGTCACCGTGTCGTTCGGTGGTATAGCGTTCGTGATGGGGCAACATAGTCTCATCAGGGTCTGATTCTTGATCAGCACCCTGCGAGGGCAATGTTGTGGTCTGAGTCAAAGGACCAGCATAGTAGTCTGGCTGTGGCTGTGCGTCAGTGCACTCCATGTCAGATTCAATTTGTAATGGGCATGGACTGTTAACTGCTTCACTTTCTAAGCCAGGGACGGTATGTGTAAAGAGCTCCATGGAGTAACCCGTTGTGTCGCCTGCTGCATTCTTCTCTGTTGTTGTTTTTGCTGAAGAGGACAAGGAAGTGACTTGTCCCTGACCGTGAACATCCACTAACGACGCGCTGCTTTTACTTTTACCAGTTTCACGAGATGAGGCAAAAGAGCTAGAGGCTGAGTCAGCAAGATAAGCCAAAACTTGCTCTTGCTGCTCCGGCTTTAAAAGCGGTTTTCCTAATCCCAGAAAAGGGAGCGTTCGAGGCCTTGTGTAGCCGGACGACGAACCTGGCTCCACAGCTCCAGACTTAGGTGCAATATTTTTTCCCCCACGACCACCTGATGCTCCACCACTACCACTACCCTCATTACCAGCTGACAATGAACGCCCCCGGCCACGACCTCTTCCACTAGACTTCCTCATTGTTTTAAAAACGTAACCAAACTAACGTTATTTGTTGCAGTCACACAACTTACACGGTGAGCTATAACTTCAGTATGATTTAGCTACCCCTTTACAGGTTGGTGAGACCACAGCGAAAATCAGGCCCAATGTTACACACTCTTTTTTTGGTGGCTGCAAATTAGAGAGATGCCCCACACGCAGGACTGTCACTGAAGCACAAATGTTAATATTAATGTCACACTATTATTTTTTTTTTATTTTTATTTTTTTCAGGAACACTTTAGAAACCCCCCCCAAAAAAAAAAATAGATTTTTGCAGGTAGAATTTAGAAAACAAATGTAACAAACTATATGCTTTCTATGGGCCACTGAGTGAGAGATGACGCACACAGGAATCAGGAGTGGCACACAAGCCCAGAGGCCAATATTTTTCTACCAATGATTGATGGAGTTATTTTCTCTGGTAGATTTTGGAACCCAAATCAAGGAAAAAAAATGTAGGCTTTCTATGGACCACAATTGGAGAGAGAGAGAGAGAGAGATGGCACACCCAGGAGTCAAGACTGGCACACAAGCAGAAAGGCCAATATTAATCTCCCACTGTTTTTTTTTTTTTTTTTTTTTTTTTTTTTTTTTCAGGGAGACTTTAGAAAAAAAAATAATAAAAAAAATATGATTTTATCAGGAAGAATTTAGAAACCAAATAAAATAAAATGATTTTTTCAGGGAGAATTTATAAAACAAATAAAAACAAAAATAGGCGTTCTATGGCCCACTGACTGAGAGATGACGCACACAGGAGTCAGGAGTGGCACACAAACCCAGAGGCCAATATTTTTCTACCAATGATTGATGTAGTTATTTTCTCTGGTAGATTTTAGAACCCAAATCAAGGAAAAAAAATATAGGCTTTCTATGGACCACAATTGGAGAGAGAGAGAGAGAGAGAGAGAGAGAGAGAGAGAGAGAGAGAGAGAGAGAGAGAGATGGCACACCCAGGAGTCAAGACTGGCACACAAGCAGAAAGGCCAATATTAATCTCCCACTGTTTTTTTTGGTTGTTTTTTTTTTTTTTTTTTTCAGGGAGACTTTAGAAAAAAAAATAATAAAAAAAATATGATTTTATCAGGAAGAATTTAGAAACCAAATAAAATAAAATGATTTTTTCAGGGAGAATTTATAAAACAAATAAAACCAAAAATAGGCGTTCTATGGCCCACTGACTGAGAGATGACGCACCCAGGAGTCAAGACTGGCACACAAGCAGAAAGGCCAATATTAATCTCCCACTGTTTTTTTTGGTTGTTTTTTTTTTTTTTTTTTCAGGGAGACTTTAGAAAAAAAAATAATAAAAAAAATATGATTTTATCAGGAAGAATTTAGAAACCAAATAAAATAAAATGATTTTTTCAGGGAGAATTTATAAAACAAATAAAACCAAAAATAGGCGTTCTATGGCCCACTGACTGAGAGATGACGCACCCAGGAGTCAAGACTGGCACACAAGCAGAAAGGCCAATATTAATCTCCCACTGTTTTTTTTTTTTTTTTTTCAGGGAGACTTTAGAAAAAAAAATAATAAAAAAAATATGATTTTATCAGGAAGAATTTAGAAACCAAATAAAATAAAATGATTTTTTCAGGGAGAATTTAGAAAACAAATAAAACCAAAAATAGGCGTTCTATGGCCCACTGACTGAGAGATGACGCACACAGGAGTCAGGAGTGGCACACAAACCCAGAGGCCAATATTTTTCTACCAATGATTGATGTAGTTATTTTCTCTGGTAGATTTTAGAACCCAAATCAAGGAAAAAAAATATAGGCTTTCTATGGACCACAATTGGAGAGAGAGAGAGAGAGAGAGAGAGAGATGGCACACCCAGGAGTCAAGACTGGCACACAAGCAGAAAGGCCAATATTAATCTCCCACTGTTTTTTTGGTTGTTTTTTTTTTTTTTTTTTCAGGGAGACTTTAGAAATAAAAATAATAAAAAAAATATGATTTTATCAGGAAGAATTTAGAAACCAAATAAAATAAAATGATTTTTTCAGGGAGAATTTAGAAAACAAATAAAACCAAAAATATGCGTTCTATGGCCCACTGACTGAGAGAGAGAGAGAGATGGAACGCTTAGTACTGGCACACAAGCCCAAAGGGCAATATTAATCTCCCTTTTTTTTTCCAGGGAGAATTTCTGAAACCCAAAAAAAAAATAAAATAGGCTTTCTATGGCCCACTATTTGTGAGAGAGATGGGACGCTCAGGACTGGCACAGATGGCACGCTCAGGACTGGCACAGAAGCCCAGAGGCCAATATTAATCTCCCTTTTTTTCTGGGAGAATTTATAAAACCAAAAAAATATTTAAATAGGCTTTCTATGGCCCACTATTTGTGAGAGAGATGGCACGCTCAGGACTGGCACAGATGGCACGCTCACAACTGGCACACAAGCCCAGAGGCCAATATTAATCTCCCTTTTTTCAGGGAGAATTTCTAAAACCCAAAAAAAAAATAAAATAGGCTTTCTATGGCCCACTATTTGTGAGAGAGATGGCACGCTCAGGGCTGGCACAGATGGCACGCTCAGGACTGGCACACAAGCCCAGAGGCCAATATTAATCTCCCTTTTTTTCAGGGAGAATTTATAAAACCAAAAAAAAAAATAAATAGGCTTTCTATGGCCCACTATTTGTGAGAGAGATGGCACACTCAGGACTGGCACACAAGCCCAAAGGCCAATATTAATCTCCCACTGTATTTTTATCAGGGAGAATTTATACACCCCACAAAAAAAAATACAGAAAAATGAAAAGGCTTTCTATGGCCCACTATGTGAGAGAGATGGCACACACAGGGATGGCACTCTAGCAGAAATGCCAAATTGCCAATCTTAATCTCCCACCAAAAAAAAAAAAAAAAAAAAAAACAGGGAATGTCCTACAATTACTATCTCCCTGCCTGCAGTAATCTCAGCCAGGTATGGCAGGCAGCTACTATCTCCCTGCCTGCAGTAATCTCAGCCAGGTATGGCAGGCAGCAATAAGGAGTGGACTGATGCACAAATGAAATAAAAAGTGTGGACAAACAAAAAAGATAGCTGTGCAGAAAGGAAGGAACAAGAGGATTTGTGCTTTGAAAAAAGCAGTTGGTTTGCACAGCGGCGTACACACAGCAATGCAGCTATCAGGGAGCCTTCTAGGGCAGCCCAATGAGCTACAGCGCTGAGGGGAAAAAAAAAAAAAAAAAAACTTCCACTGTCCCTGCACACCGAGGGTGGTGTTGGACAGTGCAAATCGCTGCAGCACAAGCGGTTTTGTGGTTAATGGACCCTGCCTAACGCTATCCCTGCTTCTGACAAAGCGGCAGCAACCTCTCCCTAAGCTCAGATCAGCAGCAGTAAGATGGCGGTCGGCGGGAACGCCTCTTTATAGCCCCTGTGACGTCGCAGACAGCAAGCCAATCACTGCAATGCCCTTCTCTAAGATGGTGGGGACCAGGACCTATGTCATCACGCTGCCCACACTCTGCGTTTACCTTCATTGGCTGAGAAATGGCGCTTTTCGCGTCATTGAAACGCGACTTTGGCGCGAAAGTCGCGTACCGCATGGCCGACCCCGCACAGGGGTCGGATCGGGTTTCATGAAACCCCGACTTAGCCAAAAGTCGGCGACTTTTGAAAATGTTCGACCCGTTTCGCTCAACCCTACGGGGCACAAGTGCGGGCTAGGCTTAAGGCCGGGGCACAAGCGCGGGCTAGGCTTAAGGCCTGGGCACAAGCGCGGGTTAGGCTTAAGGCCTGGGCACAAGCGCGGGCTAGGCTTAAGGCCTGGGCACAAGCGCGGGCTAGGCTTAAGGCCTGGGCACAAGCCCGGGCTAGGCTTAAGGCCTGGGCACAAGTGCGGGCTAGGCCTAAGGCCTGGGCACACGTGCGGGCTAGGCTTAAGGCCTGGGCACACGTGCGGGCTAGGCTTAAGGCCTGGGCACAAGTGCGGGCTAGGCTTAAGGCCGGGGCACAAGTGCGGGCTAGGCTTAAGGCCTGGGCACAAGTGCGGGCTAGGCTTAAGGCCGGGGCACAAGTGCGGGCTAGGCTTAAGGCCGGGGCACAAGTGCGGGCTAGGCTTAAGGCCGGGGCACAAGTGCGGGCAAGGCTTAAGGCCGGGGCACAAGTGCGGGCTAGGCTTAAGGCCGGGGCACAAGTGCGGGCTAGGCTTAAGGCCGGGGCACAAGTGCGGGCTAGGCTTAAGGCCGGGGCACAAGTGCGGGCTAGGCTTAAGGCCGGGGCACAAGTGCGGGCTAGGCTTAAGGCCGGGGCACAAGTGCGGGCTAGGCTTAAGGCCGGGGCACAAGTGCGGGCTAGGCTTAAGGCATACAGCTAACTCTTTGCACTCTTTGCATAAAGGGTTAGGCACCCATAGGCGTGAAGAGCTAGCTTTCACCCCTCTACTCTGTACTTGGACATTTAGGACTAGATCCTTTGTTGTACAGTGCGGAGCCTCTCCATAACCCCATGCTCCAAGCGACCAGGCACTTCTTGTCTGTCCTCCCTAAATGGGTAATGCCTTCTTCCCAAATTACAGTCGTGCATGCGCATTCAGACGGGACAAGAGCGAAGAGCGTAAAGCTGGCCCTATGTGCTTAACCAACATGAAGCTGAAGACAAAAACAAACAAACAAGCATTCAAGGGGTTCAAAAGTGCAGGCTAGGCTTAAGGCCTGGGCACAAGTGCGGGCTAGGCTTAAGGCCGGGGCACAAGTGCGGGCTAGGCTTAAGGCCGGGGCACAAGTGCGGGCTAGGCTTAAGGCCGGGGCACAAGTGCGGGCTAGGCTTAAGGCCGGGGCACAAGTGCGGGCTAGGCTTAAGGCCGGGGCACAAGTGCGGGCTAGGCTTAAGGCTGGGGCACAAGTGCGGGCTAGGCATAAGGCCTGGGCACAAGTGCGGGCTAGGCTTAAGGCCTGGGCACAAGTGCGGGCTAGGCATAAGGCCTGGGCACAAGTGCGGGCTAGGCTTAAGGCCTGGGCACAAGTGCAGGCTAGGCTTAAGGCCGGGGCACAAGTGCGGGCTTAGCTTAAGGCCGGGGCACAAGTGCGGGCTAGGCTTAAGGCCGGGGCACAAGTGCGGGCTAGGCTTAAGGCCGGGGCACAAGTGCGGGCTAGGCTTAAGGCCGGGGCAGAAGTGCGGGCTAGTCTTAAGGCCGGGGCACAAGTGCGGGCTAGGCTTAAGGCCGGGGCACAAGTGCGGGCTAGGCTTAAGGCCGGGGCACAAGTGCGGGCTAGGCTTAAGGCCGGTGCACAAGTGCGGGCTAGGCTTAAGGCCGGGGCACAAGTGCGGGCTAGGCTTAAGGCCTGGGCACAAATGCGGGCTAGGCTTAAGGCCTGGGCACAAGTGCAGACTAGGCTTAAGGCCTGGGCACAAGTGCGGGCTAGGCTTGAGGCCTGGGCACAAGTGCGGGCTAGGCTTAAGGCCTGGGCACAAGTGCGGGCTAGGCTTATGGCCTGGGCACAAGTGCGGGCTAGGCTTAAGGCCTGGGCACAAGTGCGGGCTAGGCTTAAGGCCTGGGCACAAGTGCGGGCTAGGCTTGAGGCCTGGGCACAAGTGCGGGCTAGGCTTAAGGCCTGGGCACAAGTGCGGGCTAGGCATAAGGCCTGGGCACAAGTGCGGGCTAGGCTTAAGGCCTGGGCACAAGTGCGGGCTAGGCTTAAGGCCGGGGCACAAGTGCGGGCTAGGCTTAAGGCCGGGGCACAAGTGCGGGCTAGGCTTAAGGCCGGGGCACAAGTGCGGGCTAGGCTTAAGGCCGGGGCACAAGTGCGGGCTAGGCTTAAGGCCGGGGCACAAGTGCGGGCTAGGCTTAAGGCCGGGGCACAAGTGCGGGCTAGGCTTAAGGCCGGGGCACAAGTGCGGGCTAGGCTTAAGGCCGGGGCACAAGTGCGGGCTAGGCTTAAGGCCGGGGCACAAGTGCGGGCTAGGCTTAAGGCCGGTGCACAAGTGCGGGCTAGGCTTAAGGCCGGGGCACAAGTGCGGGCTAGGCTTAAGGCCTGGGCACAAATGCGGGCTAGGCTTAAGGCCTGGGCACAAGTGCAGACTAGGCTTAAGGCCTGGGCACAAGTGCGGGCTAGGCTTGAGGCCTGGGCACAAGTGCGGGCTAGGCTTAAGGCCTGGGCACAAGTGCGGGCTAGGCTTATGGCCTGGGCACAAGTGCGGGCTAGGCTTAAGGCCTGGGCACAAGTGCGGGCTAGGCTTAAGGCCTGGGCACAAGTGCGGGCTAGGCTTGAGGCCTGGGCACAAGTGCGGGCTAGGCTTAAGGCCTGGGCACAAGTGCGGGCTAGGCATAAGGCCTGGGCACAAGTGCGGGCTAGGCTTAAGGCCTGGGCACAAGTGCGGGCTAGGCTTAAGGCCGGGGCACAAGTGCGGGCTAGGCTTAATGCCGGGGCACAAGTGCGGGCTAGGCTTAAGGCCGGGGCACAAGTGCGGGCTAGGCTTAAGGCCGGGGCACAGGTGCGGGCTAGGCTTAAGGCCTGGGCACAGGTGCGGGCTAGGCTTAAGGCCTGGGCACAGGTGCGGGCTAGGCTTAAGGCCTGGGCACAGGTGCGGGCTAGGCTTAAGGCCCGGGCACAGGTGCGGGCTAGGCTTAAGGCCTGGGCACAGGTGCGGGCTAGGCTTAAGGCCTGGGCACAGGTGCGGGCTAGGCTTAAGGCCGGGGCACAGGTGCGGGCCGGGCTTAAGGCCGGGGCACAAATGCGGTTAAGGCTTGAGGCCGGGGCACAAGTGCGGGCTAGGCTTAAGGCCGGGGCACAAGTGCGGGCTAGGCTTAAGGCCGGGGCACAAGTGCGGGCTAGGCATAAGGCCGGGGCACAAGTGCGGGCTAGGCATAAGGCCGGGGCAAAAGTGCGGGCTTAGCTTAAGGCCGGGGCAAAAGTGCGGGCTTAGCTTAAGGCCGGGGCACAAGTGCGGGCTTAGCTTAAGGCCGGGGCACAAGTGCGGGCTAGGCTTAAGGCCGGGGCACAAGTGCGGGCTAGGCTTAAGGCCGGGGCACAAGTGCGGGCTAGGCTTAAGGCCGGGGCACATGTGCGGGCTAGGCTTAAGGCCTGGGCACAAGTGCGGGCTAGGCTTAAGGCCTGGGCACAAGCGCGGGCTAGGATTAAGGCCTGGGCACAAGTGCGGGCTAGGCCTAAGGCCTGGGCACACGTGCGGGCTAGGCTTAAGGCCTGGGCACACGTGCGGGCTAGGCTTAAGGCCTGGGCACAAGTGCGGGCTAGGCTTAAGGCCTGGGCACAAGTGCGGGCTTGGCTTAATGCCTGGGCACAAGTGCGGGCTAGGCCTAAGGCCTGGGCACACGTGCGGGCTAGGCTTAAGGCCGAGGCACAAGTGCGGGCTAGGCTTAAGGCCGGGGCACAAGTGCGGCTAGGCTTAAGGCCGGGGCACAAGTGCGGGCTAGGCTTATGGCATACAGCTAACTCTTTGCATAAAGGGTTAGGCACCCATAGGGGTGAAGAGCTAGCTTTCACCCCTCTACTCTGTACTTGGACATTTAGGACTAGATCCTTTGTTGTACAGTGCGGAGCCTCTCCATAACCCCATGCTCCAAGCGACCAGGCACTTCTTGTCTGTCCTCCGTAAATGGGTAATGCCTTCTTCCCCAATTACAGTCGTGCATGCGCATTCAGACGGGACAAGAGCAAAGAGCGTAAAGCTGGCCCTATGTGCTTAACCAACATGAAGCTGAAGACAAAAACAAACAAACAAGCATTCAAGGGGTTCAAAAGTGCAGGCTAGGCTTAAGGCCTGGGCACAAGTGCGGGCTAGGCTTAAGGCCTGGGCACAAGTGCGGGCTAGGCTTAAGGCCTGGGCACAAGTGCGGGCTAGGCTTAAGGCCTGGGCACAAGTGCGGGCTAGGCTTAAGGCCTGGGCACAAGTGAGGGCTAGGCTTAAGGCCGGGGCACATGTGCGGGCTAGGCTTAAGGCCTGGGCACAAGTGCGGGCTAGGCTTAAGGCCTGGGCACAAGTGCGGGCTAGGCTTAAGGCCTGGGCACAAGTGCGGGCTAGGCTTAAGGCCTGGGCACAAGTGCGGGCTAGGCTTAAGGCCTGGGCACAAGTGCGGGCTAGGCTTAAGGCCTGGGCACAAGTGAGGGCTAGGCTTAAGGCCGGGGCACATGTGCGGGCTAGGCTTAAGGCCTGGGCACAAGTGCGGGCTAGGCTTAAGGCCGGGGAACAAGTGCGGGCTAGGCTTAAGGCCTGGGCACAAGTGCGGGCAAGACTTAAGGCCTGGCACAAGTTCGAGCTAGGCTTAAGGCCGGGGCACAAGTGCGGGCTAGGCTTAAGGCCGGGGCACAAGTGCGGGCTAGGCTTAAGGCCGGGGCACAAGTGCGGGCTAGGCTTAAGGCCGGGGCACAAGTGCGGGCTAGGCTTAAGGCCTGGGCACAAGAGCGGGCTAGGCTTAAGGACTGGGCACAAGTGCGGGCTAGGCTTAAGGCCTGGGCACAAGTGCGGGCTAGGCTTAAGGCCTGGGCACAAGCGCGGGTTAGGCTTAAGGCCTGGGCACAAGCGTGGGCTAGGCTTAAGGCCTGGGCACAAGCGCGGGCTAGGCTTAAGGCCTGGGCACAAGTGCGGGCTAGGCCTAAGGCCTGGGCACAAGTGCGGGCTAGGCTTAAGGCCTGGGCACAAGCGCGGGCTAGGCTTAAGGCCTGGGCACAAGCGCGGGCTAGGCTTAAGGCCTGGGCACAAGTGCGGGCTAGGCCTAAGGCCTGGGCACACGTGCGGGCTAGGCTTAAGGCCTGGGCACAAGTGCGGGCTAGGCTTAAGGCCTGGGCACAAGTGCGGGCTAGGCTTAAGGCCGGGGCACAAGTGCGGGCTAGGCTTAAGGCCGGGGCACAAGTGCGGGCTAGTCTTAAGGCCGGGGCACAAGTGCGGGCTAGGCTTAAGGCCGGGGCACAAGTGCGGGCTAGGCTTAAGGCCGGGGCACAAGTGCGGGCTAGGCTTAAGGCCTGGGCACAAGTGCGGGCTAGGCTTAAGGCCTGGGCACAAGTGCGGGCTAGGCTTAAGGCCTGGACACAAGTGCGGGCTAGGCTTAAGGCCTGGGCACAAGTGCGGGCTAGGCTTAAGGCCTGGGCACAAGTGCGGGCTAGGCTTAAGGCCTGGCACAAGTTCGAGCTAGGCTTAAGGCCGGGGCACAAGTGCGGGCTAGGCTTAAGGCCGGGGCACAAGTGCGGGCTAGGCTTAAGGCCGGGGCACAAGTGCGGGCTAGGCTTAAGGCCGGGGCACAAGTGCGGGCTAGGCTTAAGGCCGGGGCACAAGTGCGGGCTAGGCTTAAGGCCTGGGCACAAGAGCGGGCTAGGCTTAAGGACTGGGCACAAGTGCGGGCTAGGCTTAAGGCCTGGGCACAAGTGCGGGCTAGGCTTAAAGCCGGGGCACAAGTGCGGGCTAGGCTTAAGGCCGGGGCACAAGCGCGGGCTAGGCTTAAGGCCTGGGCACAAGCGCGGGTTAGGCTTAAGGCCTGGGCACAAGCGCGGGCTAGGCTTAAGGCCTGGGCACAAGCGCGGGCTAGGCTTAAGGCCTGGGCACAAGCGCGGGCTAGGCTTAAGGCCTGGGCACAAGCGCGGGCTAGGCTTAAGGCCTGGGCACAAGTGCGGGCTAGGCCTAAGGCCTGGGCACACGTGCGGGCTAGGCTTAAGGCCTGGGCACACGTGCGGGCTAGGCTTAAGGCCTGGGCACAAGTGCGGGCTAGGCTTAAGGCCGGGGCACAAGTGCGGGCTAGGCTTAAGGCCTGGGCACAAGTGCGGGCTAGGCTTAAGGCCGGGGCACAAGTGCGGGCTAGGCTTAAGGCCGGGGCACAAGTGCGGGCTAGGCTTAAGGCCGGGGCACAAGTGCGGGCAAGGCTTAAGGCCGGGGCACAAGTGCGGGCTAGGCTTAAGGCCGGGGCACAAGTGCGGGCTAGGCTTAAGGCCGGGGCACAAGTGCGGGCTAGGCTTAAGGCCGGGGCACAAGTGCGGGCTAGGCTTAAGGCCGGGGCACAAGTGCGCGCTAGGCTTAAGGCCGGGGCACAAGTGCGGGCTAGGCTTAAGGCCGGGGCACAAGTGCGGGCTAGGCTTAAGGCATACAGCTAACTCTTTGCACTCTTTGCATAAAGGGTTAGGCACCCATAGGCGTGAAGAGCTAGCTTTCACCCCTCTACTCTGTACTTGGACATTTAGGACTAGATCCTTTGTTGTACAGTGCGGAGCCTCTCCATAACCCCATGCTCCAAGCGACCAGGCACTTCTTGTCTGTCCTCCGTAAATGGGTAATGCCTTCTTCCCAAATTACAGTCGTGCATGCGCATTCAGACGGGACAAGAGCGAAGAGCGTAAAGCTGGCCCTATGTGCTTAACCAACATGTAGCTGAAGACAAAAACAAACAAACAAGCATTCAAGGGGTTCAAAAGTGCAGGCTAGGCTTAAGGCCTGGGCACAAGTGCGGGCTAGGCTTAAGGCCGGGGCACAAGTGCGGGCTAGGCTTAAGGCCGGGGCACAAGTGCGGGCTAGGCTTAAGGCCGGGGCACAAGTGCGGGCTAGGCTTAAGTTCGGGGCACAAGTGCGGGCTAGGCTTAAGGCCGGGGCACAAGTGCGGGCTCGGCTTAATGCCGGGGCACAAGTGCGGGCTCGGCTTAAGGCCGGGGCACAAGTGCGGGCTAGGCTTAAGGCCGGGGCACAAGTGCGGTTAAGGCTTGAGGCCGGGGCACAAGTGCGGGCTAGGCTTAAGGCCGGGGCACAAGTGCGGGCTAGGCTTAAGGCCGGGGCACAAGTGCGGGCTAGGCTTAAGGCCTGGGCACAAGAGCGGGCTAGGCTTAAGGACTGGGCACAAGTGCGGGCTAGGCTTAAGGCCTGGGCACAAGTGCGGGCTAGGCTTAAAGCCGGGGCACAAGTGCGGGCTAGGCTTAAGGCCGGGGCACAAGCGCGGGCTAGGCTTAAGGCCTGGGCACAAGCGCGGGTTAGGCTTAAGGCCTGGGCACAAGCGCGGGCTAGGCTTAAGGCCTGGGCACAAGCGCGGGCTAGGCTTAAGGCCTGGGCACAAGCGCGGGCTAGGCTTAAGGCCTGGGCACAAGCGCGGGCTAGGCTTAAGGCCTGGGCACAAGTGCGGGCTAGGCCTAAGGCCTGGGCACACGTGCGGGCTAGGCTTAAGGCCTGGGCACACGTGCGGGCTAGGCTTAAGGCCTGGGCACAAGTGCGGGCTAGGCTTAAGGCCGGGGCACAAGTGCGGGCTAGGCTTAAGGCCTGGGCACAAGTGCGGGCTAGGCTTAAGGCCGGGGCACAAGTGCGGGCTAGGCTTAAGGCCGGGGCACAAGTGCGGGCTAGGCTTAAGGCCGGGGCACAAGTGCGGGCAAGGCTTAAGGCCGGGGCACAAGTGCGGGCTAGGCTTAAGGCCGGGGCACAAGTGCGGTTAAGGCTTGAGGCCGGGGCACAAGTGCGGGCTAGGCTTAAGGCCGGGGCACAAGTGCGGGCTAGGCTTAAGGCCGGGGCACAAGTGCGGGCTAGGCTTAAGGCCTGGGCACAAGAGCGGGCTAGGCTTAAGGACTGGGCACAAGTGCGGGCTAGGCTTAAGGCCTGGGCACAAGTGCGGGCTAGGCTTAAAGCCGGGGCACAAGCGCGGGCTAGGCTTAAGGCCGGGGCACAAGCGCGGGCTAGGCTTAAGGCCTGGGCACAAGCGCGGGTTAGGCTTAAGGCCTGGGCACAAGCGCGGGCTAGGCTTAAGGCCTGGGCACAGGCGCGGGCTAGGCTTAAGGCCTGGGCACAAGCGCGGGCTAGGCTTAAGGCCTGGGCACAAGCGCGGGCTAGGCTTAAGGCCTGGGCACAAGTGCGGGCTAGGCCTAAGGCCTGGGCACACGTGCGGGCTAGGCTTAAGGCCTGGGCACACGTGCGGGCTAGGCTTAAGGCCTGGGCACAAGTGCGGGCTAGGCTTAAGGCCGGGGCACAAGTGCGGGCTAGGCTTAAGGCCTGGGCACAAGTGCGGGCTAGGCTTAAGGCCGGGGCACAAGTGCGGGCTAGGCTTAAGGCCGGGGCACAAGTGCGGGCTAGGCTTAAGGCCGGGGCACAAGTGCGGGCAAGGCTTAAGGCCGGGGCACAAGTGCGGGCTAGGCTTAAGGCCGGGGCACAAGTGCGGGCTAGGCTTAAGGCCGGGGCACAAGTGCGGGCTAGGCTTAAGGCCGGGGCACAAGTGCGGGCTAGGCTTAAGGCCGGGGCACAAGTGCGCGCTAGGCTTAAGGCCGGGGCACAAGTGCGGGCTAGGCTTAAGGCCGGGGCACAAGTGCGGGCTAGGCTTAAGGCATACAGCTAACTCTTTGCACTCTTTGCATAAAGGGTTAGGCACCCATAGGCGTGAAGAGCTAGCTTTCACCCCTCTACTCTGTACTTGGACATTTAGGACTAGATCCTTTGTTGTACAGTGCGGAGCCTCTCCATAACCCCATGCTCCAAGCGACCAGGCACTTCTTGTCTGTCCTCCGTAAATGGGTAATGCCTTCTTCCCAAATTACAGTCGGGCATGCGCATTCAGACGGGACAAGAGCGAAGAGCGTAAAGCTGGCCCTATGTGCTTAACCAACATGTAGCTGAAGACAAAAACAAACAAACAAGCATTCAAGGGGTTCAAAAGTGCAGGCTAGGCTTAAGGCCTGGGCACAAGTGCGGGCTAGGCTTAAGGCCGGGGCACAAGTGCGGGCTAGGCTTAAGGCCGGGGCACAAGTGCGGGCTAGGCTTAAGGCCGGGGCACAAGTGCGGGCTAGGCTTAAGGCCGGGGCACAAGTGCGGGCTCGACTTAAGGCCGGGGCACAAGTGCGGGCTCGGCTTAAGGCCGGGGCACAAGTGCGGGCTAGGCTTAAGGCCGGGGCACAAGTGCGGGCTAGGCATAAGGCCTGGGCACAAGTGCGGGCTAGGCATAAGGCCTGGGCACAAGTGCGGGCTAGGCTTAAGGCCTGGGCACAAGTGCGGGCTAGGCATAAGGCCTGGGCACAAGTGCGGGCTAGGCTTAAGGCCTGGGCACAAGTGCAGGCTAGGCTTAAGGCCGGGGCACAAGTGCGGGCTTAGCTTAAGGCCGGGGCACAAGTGCGGGCTAGGCTTAAGGCCGGGGCACAAGTGCGGGCTAGGCTTAAGGCCGGGGCACAAGTGCGGGCTAGGCTTAAGGCCGGGGCAGAAGTGCGGGCTAGTCTTAAGGCCGGGGCACAAGTGCGGGCTAGGCTTAAGGCCGGGGCACAAGCGCGGGCTAGGCTTAAGGCCTGGGCACAAGCGCGGGTTAGGCTTAAGGCCTGGGCACAAGCGCGGGCTAGGCTTAAGGCCTGGGCACAAGCGCGGGCTAGGCTTAAGGCCTGGGCACAAGCGCGGGCTAGGCTTAAGGCCTGGGCACAAGCGCGGGCTAGGCTTAAGGCCTGGGCACAAGTGCGGGCTAGGCCTAAGGCCTGGGCACACGTGCGGGCTAGGCTTAAGGCCTGGGCACACGTGCGGGCTAGGCTTAAGGCCTGGGCACAAGTGCGGGCTAGGCTTAAGGCCGGGGCACAAGTGCGGGCTAGGCTTAAGGCCTGGGCACAAGTGCGGGCTAGGCTTAAGGCCGGGGCACAAGTGCGGGCTAGGCTTAAGGCCGGGGCACAAGTGCGGGCTAGGCTTAAGGCCGGGGCACAAGTGCGGGCAAGGCTTAAGGCCGGGGCACAAGTGCGGGCTAGGCTTAAGGCCGGGGCACAAGTGCGGGCTAGGCTTAAGGCCGGGGCACAAGTGCGGGCTAGGCTTAAGGCCGGGGCACAAGTGCGGGCTAGGCTTAAGGCCGGGGCACAAGTGCGCGCTAGGCTTAAGGCCGGGGCACAAGTGCGGGCTAGGCTTAAGGCCGGGGCACAAGTGCGGGCTAGGCTTAAGGCATACAGCTAACTCTTTGCACTCTTTGCATAAAGGGTTAGGCACCCATAGGCGTGAAGAGCTAGCTTTCACCCCTCTACTCTGTACTTGGACATTTAGGACTAGATCCTTTGTTGTACAGTGCGGAGCCTCTCCATAACCCCATGCTCCAAGCGACCAGGCACTTCTTGTCTGTCCTCCGTAAATGGGTAATGCCTTCTTCCCAAATTACAGTCGTGCATGCGCATTCAGACGGGACAAGAGCGAAGAGCGTAAAGCTGGCCCTATGTGCTTAACCAACATGTAGCTGAAGACAAAAACAAACAAACAAGCATTCAAGGGGTTCAAAAGTGCAGGCTAGGCTTAAGGCCTGGGCACAAGTGCGGGCTAGGCTTAAGGCCGGGGCACAAGTGCGGGCTAGGCTTAAGGCCGGGGCACAAGTGCGGGCTAGGCTTAAGGCCGGGGCACAAGTGCGGGCTAGGCTTAAGGCCGGGGCACAAGTGCGGGCTCGGCTTAAGGCCGGGGCACAAGTGCGGGCTCGGCTTAAGGCCGGGGCACAAGTGCGGGCTAGGCTTAAGGCCGGGGCACAAGTGCGGGCTAGGCATAAGGCCTGGGCACAAGTGCGGGCTAGGCATAAGGCCTGGGCACAAGTGGGGGCTAGGCTTAAGGCCTGGGCACAAGTGCGGGCTAGGCATAAGGCCTGGGCACAAGTGCGGGCTAGGCTTAAGGCCTGGGCACAAGTGCAGGCTAGGCTTAAGGCCGGGGCACAAGTGCGGGCTTAGCTTAAGGCCGGGGCACAAGTGCGGGCTAGGCTTAAGGCCGGGGCACAAGTGCGGGCTAGGCTTAAGGCCGGGGCACAAGTGCGGGCTAGGCTTAAGGCCGGGGCAGAAGTGCGGGCTAGTCTTAAGGCCGGGGCACAAGTGCGGGCTAGGCTTAAGGCCGGGGCACAAGTGCGGGCTAGGCTTAAGGCCGGGGCACAAGTGCGGGCTAGGCTTAAGGCCTGGGCACAAATGCGGGCTAGGCTTAAGGCCTGGGCACAATTGCAGACTAGGCTTAAGGCCTGGGCACAAGTGCGGGCTAGGCTTGAGGCCTGGGCACAAGTGCGGGCTAGGCTTAAGGCCTGGGCACAAGTGCGGGCTAGGCTTATGGCCTGGGCACAAGTGCGGGCTAGGCTTAAGGCCTGGGCACAAGTGCGGGCTAGGCTTAAGGCCGGGGCAGAAGTGCGGGCTAGTCTTAAGGCCGGGGCACAAGTGCGGGCTAGGCTTAAGGCCGGGGCACAAGTGCGGGCTAGGCTTAAGGCCGGGGCACAAGTGCGGGCTAGGCTTAAGGCCGGGGCACAAGTGCGGGCTAGGCTTAAGGCCGGGGCAGAAGTGCGGGCTAGTCTTAAGGCCGGGGCACAAGTGCGGGCTAGGCTTAAGGCCGGGGCACAAGTGCGGGCTAGGCTTAAGGCCGGGGCACAAGTGCGGGCTAGGCTTAAGGCCGGTGCACAAGTGCGGGCTAGGCTTAAGGCCGGGGCACAAGTGCGGGCTAGGCTTAAGGCCTGGGCACAAATGCGGGCTAGGCTTAAGGCCTGGGCACAATTGCAGACTAGGCTTAAGGCCTGGGCACAAGTGCGGGCTAGGCTTGAGGCCTGGGCACAAGTGCGGGCTAGGCTTAAGGCCTGGGCACAAGTGCGGGCTAGGCTTATGGCCTGGGCACAAGTGCGGGCTAGGCTTAAGGCCTGGGCACAAGTGCGGGCTAGGCTTAAGGCCTGGGCACAAGTGCGGGCTAGGCTTGAGGCCTGGGCACAAGTGCGGGCTAGGCTTAAGGCCTGGGCACAAGTGCGGGCTAGGCATAAGGCCTGGGCACAAGTGCGGGCTAGGCTTAAGGCCTGGGCACAAGTGCGGGCTAGGCTTAAGGCCGGGGCACAAGTGCGGGCTAGGCTTAAGGCCGGGGCACAAGTGCGGGCTAGGCTTAAGGCCGGGGCACAAGTGCGGGCTAGGCTTAAGGCCGGGGCACAAGTGCGGGCTAGGCTTAAGGCCGGGGCAAAAGTGCGGGCTTAGCTTAAGGCCGGGGCACAAGTGCGGGCTTAGCTTAAGGCCGGGGCACAAGTGCGGGCTAGGCTTAAGGCCGGGGCACAAGTGCGGGCTAGGCTTAAGGCCTGGGCACAAGTGCTTGCTAGGCTTAAGGCCGGGGCACAAGTGCGGGCTAGGCTTAAGGCCGGGGCACAAGTGCGGGCTAGGCTTAAGGCCGGGGCACAAGTGCGGGCTAGGCTTAAGGCCGGGGCACAAGTGCGGGCTAGGCTTAAGGCCGGGGCACAAGTGCGGGCTAGGCTTAAGGCCGGGGCACAAGTGCGGGCTAGGCTTAAGGCCGGGGCACAAGTGCGGGCTAGGATTAAGGCCGGGGCACAAGTGCGGGCTAGGATTAAGGCCGGGGCACAAGTGCGGGCTAGGCTTAAGGCCGGGGCACAAGTGCGGGCTAGGCTTAAGGCCGGGGCACAAGTGCGGGCTAGGCTTAAGGCCGGGGCACAAGTGCGGGCTAGGCTTAAGGCCGGGGCACAAGTGCGGGCTAGGCTTAAGGCCGGGCACAAGTGCGGGCTTGTCTTAAGGCCTGGGCACAAGTGCGGACTAGGCTTAAGGCCTGGGCACAAGTGCGGGCTAGGCTTAAGGCCTGGGCACAAGTGCGGGCTAGGCTTAAGGCCGGGGCACAAGAGCGGGCTAGGCTTAAGGCCGGGGCACAAGTGCGGGCTAGGCTTAAGGCATACAGCTAACTCTTTGCTCTCTTTGCATAAAGGGTTAGGCACCCATAGGGGTGAAGAGCTAGCTTTCACCCCTCTACTCTGTACTTGGACATTTAGGACTAGATCCTTTTTGTACAGTGCGAAGCCTCTCCATAACCCCATGCTCCAAGCGACCAGGCACTTCTTGTCTATCCTCCGTAAATTGGTAATGCCTTCTTCCCCAATTACAGTCGTGCATGCGCATTCAGACGGGACAAGAGCGAAGAGCGTAAAGCTGGCCCTATGTGCATAACCAACATGAAGCTGAATACAAAAACAAACAAGCTTTCAAGGGGCTCAAAAGTGCAGGCTAGGCTTAAGGCCTGGGCACAGGTGCGGGCTAGGCTTAAGGCCGGGGCACAGGTGCGGGCCAGGCTTAAGGCCGGGGTACAAGTGCGGGCTAGGCTTAAGGCCGGGGCACAAATGCGGTTACGGCTTGAGGCCGGGGCACAAGTGCGGGCTAGGCTTAAGGCCGGGGCACAAGTGCGGGCTAGGCTTAAGGCCGGGGCACAAGTGCGGGCTAGGCTTAAGGCCGGGGCACAAGTGCGGGCTAGGCATAAGGCCGGGGCACAAGTGCGGGCTAGGCTTAAGGCCTGGGCACAAGTGCGGGCTAGGCATAAGGCCTGGGCACAAGTGCTTGCTAGGCTTAAGGCCTGGGCACAAGTGCGGGCTAGGCTTAAGGCCTGGGCACAAGTGCGGGCTAGGCTTAAGGCCTGGGCACAAGTGCTTGCTAGGCTTAAGGCCTGGGCACAAGTGCGGGCTAGGCTTAAGGCCTGGGCACAAGTGCGGGCTAGGCATAAGGCCTGGGCACAAGTGCGGGCTAGGCTTAAGGCCTGGGCACAAGTGCGGGCTAGGCATAAGGCCTGGGCACAAGTGCGGGCTAGGCTTAAGGCCTGGGCACAAGTGCGGGCTAGGCTTAAGGCCGGGGCACATGTGCGGGCTAGGCTTAAGGCCGGGGCACAAGTGCGGGCTAGGCTTAAGGCCGGGGCACAAGTGCGGGCTAGGCTTAAGGCCGGGGCACAAGTGCGGGCTAGGCTTAAGGCCGGGGCACAAGTGCGGGCTAGGCTTAAGGCCGGGGCACAAGTGCGGGCTAGGCTTAAGGCCGGGGCACAAGTGCGGGCTAGGCTTAAGGCCTGGGCACAAGTGCGGGCTAGGCTTAAGGCCTGGGCACAAGTGCGGGCTAGGCTTAAGGCCGGGGCACAAGTGCGGGCTAGGCTTAAGGCCGGGGCACAAGTGCGGGCTAGGCTTAAGGCCTGGGCACAAGTGCTTGCTAGGCTTAAGGCCTGGGCACAAGTGCGGGCTAGGCTTAAGGCCTGGGCACAAGTGCGGGCTAGGCATAAGGAGTGGGCACAAGTGCGGGCTAGGCTTAAGGCCTGGGCACAAGTGCGGGCTAGGCATAAGGCCTGGGCACAAGTGCGGGCTAGGCTTAAGGCCGGGGCACAAGTGCGGGCTAGGCTTAAGGCCGGGGCACAAGTGCGGGCTAGGCTTAAGGCCGGGGCACAAGTGCGGGCTAGGCTTAAGGCCGGGGCACAAGTGCGGGCTAGGCTTAAGGCCAGGGCACAAGTGCGGGCTAGGCTTAAGGCCGGGGCACAAGTGCGGGCTAGGCTTAAGGCCGGGCACAAGTGCGGGCTTGTCTTAAGGCCTGGGCACAAGTGCGGACTAGGCTTAAGGCCTGGGCACAAGTGCGGGCTAGGCTTAAGGCCTGTGCACAAGTGCGGGCTAGGCTTAAGGCCGGGGCACAAGTGCGGGCTAGGCTTAAGGCCGGGGCACAAGTGCGGGCTAGGCTTAAGGCATACAGCTAACTCTTTGCACTCTTTGCATAAAGGGTTAGGCACCCATAGGGGTGAAGAGCTAGCTTTCACCCCTCTACTCTGTACTTGGACATTTAGGACTAGATCCTTTGTTGTACAGTGCGGAGCCTCTCCATAACCCCATGCTCCAAGCGACCAGGCACTTCTTGTCTGTCCTCCGTAAATGGGTAATGCCTTCTTCCCCAATTACAGTCGTGCATGCGCATTCAGACGGGACAAGAGCGAAGAGCGTAAAGCTGGCCCTATGTGCATAACCAACATGAAGCTGAATACAAAAACAAACAAGCTTTCAAGGGGCTCAAAAGTGCAGGCTAGGCTTAAGGCCTGGGCACAGGTGCGGGCTAGGCTTAAGGCCTGGGCACAGGTGCGGGCTAGGCTTAAGGCCTGGGCACAGGTGCGGGCTAGGCTTAAGGCCTGGGCACAGGTGCGGGCTAGGCTTAAGGCCTGGGCACAGGTGCGGGCTAGGCTTAAGGCCGGGGCACAGGTGCGGGCCAGGCTTAAGGCCGGGGCACAGATGCGGTTAAGGCTTGAGGCCGGGGCACAAGTGCGGGCTAGGCTTAAGGCCGGGGCACAAGTGCGGGCTAGGCTTAAGGCCGGGGCACAAGTGCGGGCTAGGCATAAGGCCGGGGCACAAGTGCGGGCTAGGCATAAGGCCGGGGCACAAGTGCGGGCTAGGCTTAAGGCCTGGGCACAAGTGCGGGCTAGGCATAAGGCCTGGGCACAAGTGCTTGCTAGGCTTAAGGCCTGGGCACAAGTGCTTGCTAGGCTTAAGGCCTGGGCACAAGTGCGGGCTAGGCTTAAGGCCTGGGCACAAGTGCTTGCTAGGCTTAAGGCCTGGGCACAAGTGCGGGCTAGGCTTAAGGCCTGGGCACAAGTGCGGGCTAGGCATAAGGCCTGGGCACAAGTGCGGGCTAGGCTTAAGGCCTGGGCACAAGTGCGGGCTAGGCATAAGGCCTGGGCACAAGTGCGGGCTAGGCTTAAGGCCTGGGCACAAGTGCGGGCTAGGCTTAAGGCCGGGGCACATGTGCGGGCTAGGCTTAAGGCCGGGGCACAAGTGCGGGCTAGGCTTAAGGCCGGGGCACAAGTGCGGGCTAGGCTTAAGGCCGGGGCACAAGTGCGGGCTAGGCTTAAGGCCGGGGTACAAGTGCGGGCTAGGCTTAAGGCCGGGGCACAAGTGCGGGCTAGGCTTAAGGCCGGGGCACAAGTGCGGGCTAGTCTTAAAGCCGGGGCACAAGTGCGGGCTAGGCTTAAGGCCGGGGCACAAGTGCGGGCTAGGCTTAAGTGCGGGCTAGGCTTAAGGCCGGGGCACAAGTGCGGGCTAGGCTTAAGGCCGGGGCACAAGTGCGGGCTAGGCTTAAGGCCGGGGCACAAGTGCGGGCTAGGCTTAAGGCCGGGGCACAAGTGCGGGCTTAGCTTAAGGCCGGGGCACAAGTGCGGGCTAGGCTTAAGGCCGGGGCACAAGTGCGGGCTAGGCTTAAGTCCGGGGCACAAGTGCGGGCTAGGCTTAAGGCCGGGGCACAAGTGCGGGCTAGGCTTAAGGCCGGGGCACAAGTGCGGGCTAGGCTTAAGGCCTGGGCACAAATGCGGGCTAAGCTTAAGGCCTGGGCACAAGTGCAGACTAGGCTTAAGGCCTGGGCACAAGTGCGGGCTAGGCTTGAGGCCTGGGCACAAGTGCGGGCTAGGCTTAAGGCCGGGGCACAAGTGCGGGCTAGGCTTAAGGCCGGGGCACAAGTGCGGGCTTAGCTTAAGGCCGGGGCACAAGTGCGGGCTAGGCTTAAGGCCGGGGCACAAGTGCGGGCTAGGCTTAAGTCCGGGGCACAAGTGCGGGCTAGGCTTAAGGCCGGGGCACAAGTGCGGGCTAGGCTTAAGGCCGGGGCACAAGTGCGGGCTAGGCTTAAGGCCTGGGCACAAGTGCGGGCTAGCCTTAAGGCCTGGGCACAAGTGCGGGCTAGGCTTAAGGCCGGGGCACAAGTGCGGGCTAGGCTTAAGGCCGGGGCACAAGTGCGGGCTAGGCTTAAGGCCGGGGCACAAGTGCGGGCTAGGCTTAAGGCCGGGGCAAAAGAGCGGGCTTAGCTTAAGGCCGGGGCACAAGTGCGGGCTTAGCTTAAGGCCGGGGCACAAGTGCGGGCTAGGCTTAAGGCCGGGGCACAAGTGCGGGCTAGGCTTAAGGCCGGGGCACAAGTGCGGGCTTAGCTTAAGGCCGGGGCACAAGTGCGGGCTAGGCTTAAGGCCGGGGCACAAGTGCGGGCTAGGCTTAAGTCCGGGGCACAAGTGCGGGCTAGGCTTAAGGCCGGGGCACAAGTGCGGGCTAGGCTTAAGGCCGGGGCACAAGTGCGGGCTAGGCTTAAGGCCGGGGCACAAGTGCGGGCTAGGCTTAAGGCCGGGGCACAAGTGCGGGCTAGGCTTAAGGCCGGGGCACAAGTGCGGGCTAGGCTTAAGGCCGGGGCACAAGTGCGGGCTAGGCTTAAGGCCGGGGCACAAGTGCGGACTAGGCTTAAGGCCGGGGCACAAGTGCGGGCTAGGCTTAAGGCCGGGGCACAAGTGCGGGCTAGGCTTAAGGCCGGGCACAAGTGCGGGCTTGTCTTAAGGCCTGGGCACAAGTGCGGACTAGGCTTAAGGCCTGGGCACAAGTGCGGGCTAGGCTTAAGGCCTGTGCACAAGTGCGGGCTAGGCTTAAGGCCGGGGCACAAGTGCGGGCTAGGCTTAAGGCCGGGGCACAAGTGCGGGCTAGGCTTAAGGCATACAGCTAACTCTTTGCACTCTTTGCATAAAGGGTTAGGCACCCATAGGGGTGAAGAGCTAGCTTTCACCCCTCTACTCTGTACTTGGACATTTAGGACTAGATCCTTTGTTGTACAGTGCGGAGCCTCTCCATAACCCCATGCTCCAAGCGACCAGGCACTTCTTGTCTGTCCTCCGTAAATGGGTAATGCCTTCTTCCCCAATTACAGTCGTGCATGCGCATTCAGACGGGACAAGAGCGAAGAGCGTAAAGCTGGCCCTATGTGCATAACCAACATGAAGCTGAATACAAAAACAAACAAGCTTTCAAGGGGCTCAAAAGTGCAGGCTAGGCTTAAGGCCTGGGCACAGGTGCGGGCTAGGCTTAAGGCCTGGGCACAGGTGCGGGCTAGGCTTAAGGCCTGGGCACAGGTGCGGGCTAGGCTTAAGGCCTGGGCACAGGTGCGGGCTAGGCTTAAGGCCTGGGCACAGGTGCGGGCTAGGCTTAAGGCCGGGGCACAGGTGCGGGCCAGGCTTAAGGCCGGGGCACAGATGCGGTTAAGGCTTGAGGCCGGGGCACAAGTGCGGGCTAGGCTTAAGGCCGGGGCACAAGTGCGGGCTAGGCTTAAGGCCGGGGCACAAGTGCGGGCTAGGCATAAGGCCGGGGCACAAGTGCGGGCTAGGCATAAGGCCGGGGCACAAGTGCGGGCTAGGCTTAAGGCCTGGGCACAAGTGCGGGCTAGGCATAAGGCCTGGGCACAAGTGCTTGCTAGGCTTAAGGCCTGGGCACAAGTGCTTGCTAGGCTTAAGGCCTGGGCACAAGTGCGGGCTAGGCTTAAGGCCTGGGCACAAGTGCTTGCTAGGCTTAAGGCCTGGGCACAAGTGCGGGCTAGGCTTAAGGCCTGGGCACAAGTGCGGGCTAGGCATAAGGCCTGGGCACAAGTGCGGGCTAGGCTTAAGGCCTGGGCACAAGTGCGGGCTAGGCATAAGGCCTGGGCACAAGTGCGGGCTAGGCTTAAGGCCTGGGCACAAGTGCGGGCTAGGCTTAAGGCCGGGGCACATGTGCGGGCTAGGCTTAAGGCCGGGGCACAAGTGCGGGCTAGGCTTAAGGCCGGGGCACAAGTGCGGGCTAGGCTTAAGGCCGGGGCACAAGTGCGGGCTAGGCTTAAGGCCGGGGCACAAGTGCGGGCTAGGCTTAAGGCCGGGGCACAAGTGCGGGCTAGGCTTAAGGCCGGGGCACAAGTGCGGGCTAGGCTTAAGGCCGGGGCACAAGTGCGGGCTAGGCTTAAGGCCGGGGCACAAGTGCGGGCTAGGCTTAAGGCCGGGGCACAAGTGCGGGCTAGGCTTAAGGCCGGGGCACAAGTGCGGGCTAGGCTTAAGGCCGGGGCACAAGTGCGGGCTAGGCTTAAGGCCGGGGCACAAGTGCGGGCTAGTCTTAAGGCCGGGGCACAAGTGCGGGCTAGTCTTAAGGCCGGGGCACAAGTGCGGGCTAGGCTTAAGGCCGGGGCACAAGTGCGGGCTAGGCTTAAGGCCGGGGCACAAGTGCGGGCTAGGCTTAAGGCCGGGGCACAGGTGCGGGCTAGGCTTAAGGCCGGTGCACAAGTGCGGGCTAGGCTTAAGGCCGGGGCACAAGTGCGGGCTAGGCTTAAGGCCTGGTCACAAATGCGGGCTAGGCTTAAGGCCTGGGCACAAGTGCAGACTAGGCTTAAGGCCTGGGCACAAGTGAGGGCTAGGCTTGAGGCCTGGGCACAAGTGCGGGCTAGGCTTAAGGCCTGGTCACAAGTGCGGGCTAGGCTTATGGCCTGGGCACAAGTGCGGGCTAGGCTTAAGGCCTGGGCACAAGTGCGGGCTAGGCTTAAGGCCTGGGCACAAGTGCGGGCTAGGCTTGAGGCCTGGGCACAAGTGCGGGCTAGGCTTAAGGCCTGGGCACAAGTGCGGGCTAGGCATAAGGCCTGGGCACAAGTGCGGGCTAGGCTTAAGGCCTGGGCACAAGTGCGGGCTAGGCTTAAGGCCGGGGCACAAGTGCGGGCTAGGCTTAAGGCCGGGGCACAAGTGCGGGCTAGGCTTAAGGCCGGGGCACAAGTGCGGGCTAGGCTTAAGGCCGGGGCACAAGTGCGGGCTAGGCTTAAGGCCGGGGCACAAGTGCGGGCTAGGCTTAAGGCCGGGGCACAAGTGCGGGCTAGGCTTAAGGCCGGGGCAAAAGTGCGGGCTTAGCTTAAGGCCGGGGCACAAGTGCGGGCTTAGCTTAAGGCCGGGGCACAAGTGCGGGCTAGGCTTAAGGCCGGGGCACAAGTGCGGGCTATGCTTAAGGCCGGGGCACAAGTGCGGGCTAGGCTTAAGGCCGGGGCACAAGTGCGGGCTAGGCTTAAGGCCGGGGCACATGTGCGGGCTAGGCTTAAGGCCTGGGCACAAGTGCGGGCTAGGCTTAAGGCCTGGGCACAAGCGCGGGCTAGGATTAAGGCCTGGGCACAAGTGCGGGCTAGGCCTAAGGCCTGGGCACACGTGCGGGCTAGGCTTAAGGCCTGGGCACACGTGCGGGCTAGGCTTAAGGCCTGGGCACAAGTGCGGGCTAGGCTTAAGGCCTGGGCACAAGTGCGGGCTTGGCTTAATGCCTGGGCACAAGTGCGGGCTAGGCCTAAGGCCTGGGCACACGTGCGGGCTAGGCTTAAGGCCGAGGCACAAGTGCGGGCTAGGCTTAAGGCCGGGGCACAAGTGCGGGCTAGGCTTAAGGCCGGGGCACAAGTGCGGGCTAGGCTTATGGCATACAGCTAACTCTTTGCACTCTTTGCATAAAGGGTTAGGCACCCATAGGGGTGAAGAGCTAGCTTTCACCCCTCTACTCTGTACTTGGACATTTAGGACTAGATCCTTTGTTGTACAGTGCGGAGCCTCTCCATAACCCCATGCTCCAAGCGACCAGGCACTTCTTGTCTGTCCTCCGTAAATGGGTAATGCCTTCTTCCCCAATTACAGTCGTGCATGCGCATTCAGACGGGACAAGAGCGAAGAGCGTAAAGCTGGCCCTATGTGCTTAACCAACATGAAGCTGAAGACAAAAACAAACAAACAAGCATTCAAGGGGTTCAAAAGTGCAGGCTAGGCTTAAGGCCTGGGCACAAGTGCGGGCTAGGCTTAAGGCCTGGGCACAAGTGCGGGCTAGGCTTAAGCCCTGGGCACAAGTGCGGGCTAGGCTTAAGGCTGGGGCACAAGTGCGGGCTAAACTTAAGGCCGGGGCACAAGTGCGGGCTAGGCTTAAGGCCGGAGCACAAGTGCGGGCTAGGCTTAAGGCCGGGGCACAAGTGCGGGCTAGGCTTAAGGCTGGGGCACAAGTGCGGGCTAGGCTTAAGGCCGGGGCACAATTGCGGGCTAGGCTTAAGGCCGGGGTACAAGTGCGGGCTAGGCTTAAGGCCGGGGCACAAGTGCGGGCTAGGCTTAAGGCCGGGGCACAAGTGCGGGCTAGTCTTAAAGCCGGGGCACAAGTGCGGGCTAGGCTTAAGGCCGGGGCACAAGTGCGGGCTAGGCTTAAGGCCAGGGCACAAGTGCGGGCTAGGCTTAAGGCCGGGGCACAAGTGCGGGCTAGGCTTAAGGCCGGGGCACAAGTGCGGGCTAGGCTTAAGGCCGGGGCACAAGTGCGGGCTAGGCTTAAGGCCGGGGCACAAGTGCGGGCTAGGCTTAAGGCCGGGGCACAAGTGCGGGCTTAGCTTAAGGCCGGGGCACAAGTGCGGGCTAGGCTTAAGGCCGGGGCACAAGTGCGGGCTAGGCTTAAGGCCGGGGCACAAGTGCGGGCTAGGCTTAAGGCCGGGGCACAAGTGCGGGCTAGGCTTAAGGCTGGGGCACAAGTGCGGGCTAGGCTTAAGGCCTGGGCACAAGTGCGGGCTAGGCTTAAGGCCTGGGCACAAGTGCTTGCTAGGCTTAAGGCCTGGGCACAAGTGCGGGCTAGGCTTAAGGCCTGGGCACAAGTGCGGGCTAGGCTTAAGGCCTGGGCACAAGTGCTTGCTAGGCTTAAGGCCTGGGCACAAGTGCGGGCTAGGCTTAAGGCCTGGGCACAAGTGCGGGCTAGGCATAAGGCCTGGGCACAAGTGCGGGCTAGGCTTAAGGCCTGGGCACAAGTGCGGGCTAGGCATAAGGCCTGGGCACAAGTGCGGGCTAGGCTTAAGGCCTGGGCACAAGTGCGGGCTAGGCTTAAGGCCGGGGCACATGTGCGGGCTAGGCTTAAGGCCGGGGCACAAGTGCGGGCTAGGCTTAAGGCCGGGGCACAAGTGCGGGCTAGGCTTAAGGCCGGGGCACAAGTGCGGGCTAGGCTTAAGGCCGGGGCACAAGTGCGGGCTAGGCTTAAGGCCGGGGCACAAGTGCGGGCTAGGCTTAAGGCCGGGGCACAAGTGCGGGCTAGGCTTAAGGCCGGGGCACAAGTGCGGGCTAGGCTTAAGGCCTGGGCACAAGTGCGGGCTAGGCTTAAGGCCTGGGCACAAGTGCGGGCTAGGCTTAAGGCCGGGGCACAAGTGCGGGCTAGGCTTAAGGCCGGGGCACAAGTGCAGGCTAGGCTTAAGGCCTGGGCACAAGTGCTTGCTAGGCTTAAGGCCTGGGCACAAGTGCGGGCTAGGCTTAAGGCCTGGGCACAAGTGCGGGCTAGGCATAAGGAGTGGGCACAAGTGCGGGCTAGGCTTAAGGCCTGGGCACAAGTGCGGGCTAGGCATAAGGCCTGGGCACAAGTGCGGGCTAGGCTTAAGGCCTGGGCACAAGTGCGGGCTAGGCTTAAGGCCGGGGCACAAGTGCGGGCTAGGCTTAAGGCCGGGGCACAAGTGCGGGCTAGGCTTAAGGCCGGGGCACAAGTGCGGGCTAGGCTTAAGGCCGGGGCACAAGTGCGGGCTAGGCTTAAGGCCGGGGCACAAGTGCGGGCTAGGCTTAAGGCCGGGGCACAAGTGCGGGCTAGGCTTAAGGCCGGGGCACAAGTGCGAGCTAGGCTTAAGGCCGGGGCACAAGTGCGGGCTAGTCTTAAGGCCGGGGCACAAGTGCGGGCTAGGCTTAAGGCCGGGGCACAAGTGCGGGCTAGTCTTAAGGCCGGGGCACAAGTGCGGGCTAGGCTTAAGGCCGGGGCACAAGTGCGGGCTAGGCTTAAGGCCGGGGCACAAGTGCGGGCTAGGCTTAAGGCCGGGGCACAAGTGCGGGCTAGGCTTAAGGCCTGGGCACAAGTGCGGGCTAGGCTTAAGGCCTGGGCACAAGTGCGGGCTAGGCTTAAGGC
The DNA here is from genome assembly GCF_032444005.1 of Ranitomeya imitator. Lineage (NCBI taxonomy): Eukaryota > Metazoa > Chordata > Amphibia > Anura > Dendrobatidae > Ranitomeya > Ranitomeya imitator. The sequence continues at coordinate 33,026 of NW_027194500.1, forward strand.
CTGGGCACAAGTGCGGGCTAGGCTTAAGGCCTGGGCACAAGTGCGGGCTAGGCTTAAGGCCTGGGCACAAGTGCGGGCTAGGCTTAAGGCCTGGCACAAGTTCGAGCTAGGCTTAAGGCCGGGGCACAAGTGCGGGCTAGGCTTAAGGCCGGGGCACAAGTGCGGGCTAGGCTTAAGGCCGGGGCACAAGTGCGGGCTAGGCTTAAGGCCGGGGCACAAGTGCGGGCTAGGCTTAAGGCCGGGGCACAAGTGCGGGCTAGGCTTAAGGCCTGGGCACAAGAGCGGGCTAGGCTTAAGGACTGGGCACAAGTGCGGGCTAGGCTTAAGGCCTGGGCACAAGCGCGGGCTAGGCTTAAGGCCTGGGCACAAGCGCGGGTTAGGCTTAAGGCCTGGGCACAAGCGCGGGCTAGGCTTAAGGCCTGGGCACAAGCGCGGGCTAGGCTTAAGGCCTGGGCACAAGCGCGGGCTAGGCTTATGGCCTGGGCACAAGTGCGGGCTAGGCCTAAGGCCTGGGCACACGTGCGGGCTAGGCTTAAGGCCTGGGCACACGTGCGGGCTAGGCTTAAGGCCTGGGCACAAGTGCGGGCTAGGCTTAAGGCCGGGGCACAAGTGCAGGCTAGGCTTAAGGCCTGGGCACAAGTGCGGGCTAGGCTTAAGGCCTGGGCACAAGTGCGGGCTAGGCTTAAGGCCGGGGCACAAGTGCGGGCTAGGCTTAAGGCCGGGGCACAAGTGCCGGCTAGGCTTAAGGCCGGGGCACAAGTGCGGGCTAGGCTTAAGGCCGGGGCACAAGTGCGGGCTAGGCTTAAGGCCGGGGCACAAGTGCAGGCTAGGCTTAAGGCCTGGGCACAGGTGCGGGCTAGGCTTAAGGCCGGGGCACAGGTGCGGGCCAGGCTTAAGGCCGGGGTACAAGTGCGGGCTAGGCTTAAGGCCGGGGCACAAATGCGGTTAAGGCTTGAGGCCGGGGCACAAGTGCGGGCTAGGCTTAAGGCCGGGGCACAAGTGCGGGCTAGGCTTAAGGCCGGGGCACAAGTGCGGGCTAGGCTTAAGGCCGGGGCACAAGTGCGGGCTAGGCATAAGGCCGGGGCACAAGTGCGGGCTAGGCTTAAGGCCTGGGCACAAGTGCGGGCTAGGCATAAGGCCTGGGCACAAGTGCTTGCTAGGCTTAAGGCCTGGGCACAAGTGCAGGCTAGGCTTAAGGCCTGGGCACAAGGGCGGGCTAGGCTTAAGGCCTGGGCACAAGTGCTTGCTAGGCTTAAGGCCTGGGCACAAGTGCGGGCTAGGCTTAAGGCCTGGGCACAAGTGCGGGCTAGGCATAAGGCCTGGGCACAAGTGCGGGCTAGGCTTAAGGCCTGGGCACAAGTGCGGGCTAGGCATAAGGCCTGGGCACAAGTGCGGGCTAGGCTTAAGGCCTGGGCACAAGTGCGGGCTAGGCTTAAGGCCGGGGCACATGTGCGGGCTAGGCTTAAGGCCGGGGCACAAGTGCGGGCTAGGCTTAAGGCCGGGGCACAAGTGCGGGCTAGGCTTAAGGCCGGGGCACAAGTGCGGGCTAGGCTTAAGGCCGGGGTACAAGTGCGGGCTAGGCTTAAGGCCGGGGCACAAGTGCGGGCTAGGCTTAAGGCCGGGGCACAAGTGCGGGCTAGTCTTAAAGCCGGGGCACAAGTGCGGGCTAGGCTTAAGGCCGGGGCACAAGTGCGGGCTAGGCTTAAGTGCGGGCTAGGCTTAAGGCCGGGGCACAAGTGCGGGCTAGGCTTAAGGCCGGGGCACAAGTGCGGGCTAGGCTTAAGGCCGGGGCACAAGTGCGGGCTAGGCTTAAGGCCGGGGCACAAGTGCGGGCTTAGCTTAAGGCCGGGGCACAAGTGCGGGCTAGGCTTAAGGCCGGGGCACAAGTGCGGGCTAGGCTTAAGTCCGGGGCACAAGTGCGGGCTAGGCTTAAGGCCGGGGCACAAGTGCGGGCTAGGCTTAAGGCCGGGGCACAAGTGCGGGCTAGGCTTAAGGCCTGGGCACAAATGCGGGCTAAGCTTAAGGCCTGGGCACAAGTGCAGACTAGGCTTAAGGCCTGGGCACAAGTGCGGGCTAGGCTTGAGGCCTGGGCACAAGTGCGGGCTAGGCTTAAGGCCGGGGCACAAGTGCGGGCTAGGCTTAAGGCCGGGGCACAAGTGCGGGCTTAGCTTAAGGCCGGGGCACAAGTGCGGGCTAGGCTTAAGGCCGGGGCACAAGTGCGGGCTAGGCTTAAGTCCGGGGCACAAGTGCGGGCTAGGCTTAAGGCCGGGGCACAAGTGCGGGCTAGGCTTAAGGCCGGGGCACAAGTGCGGGCTAGGCTTAAGGCCTGGGCACAAATGCGGGCTAAGCTTAAGGCCTGGGCACAAGTGCAGACTAGGCTTAAGGCCTGGGCACAAGTGCGGGCTAGGCTTAAGGCCTGGGCACAAGTGCGGGCTAGGCTTAAGGCCTGGGCACAAGTGCGGGCTAGGCTTGAGGCCTTGGCACAAGTGCGGGCTAGGCTTAAGGCCTGGGCACAAGTGCGGGCTAGGCATAAGGCCTGGGCACAAGTGCGGGCTAGCCTTAAGGCCTGGGCACAAGTGCGGGCTAGGCTTAAGGCCGGGGCACAAGTGCGGGCTAGGCTTAAGGCCGGGGCACAAGTGCGGGCTAGGCTTAAGGCCGGGGCACAAGTGCGGGCTAGGCTTAAGGCCGGGGCACAAGTGCGGGCTAGGCTTAAGGCCGGGGCAAAAGAGCGGGCTTAGCTTAAGGCCGGGGCACAAGTGCGGGCTTAGCTTAAGGCCGGGGCACAAGTGCGGGCTAGGCTTAAGGCCGGGGCACAAGTGCGGGCTAGGCTTAAGGCCGGGGCACAAGTGCGGGCTTAGCTTAAGGCCGGGGCACAAGTGCGGGCTAGGCTTAAGGCCGGGGCACAAGTGCGGGCTAGGCTTAAGTCCGGGGCACAAGTGCGGGCTAGGCTTAAGGCCGGGGCACAAGTGCGGGCTAGGCTTAAGGCCGGGGCACAAGTGCGGGCTAGGCTTAAGGCCGGGGCACAAGTGCGTGCTAGGCTTAAGGCCGGGGCACAAGTGCGGGCTAGGCTTAAGGCCGGGGCACAAGTGCGGGCTAGGCTTAAGGCCGGGGCACAAGTGCGGGCTAGGCTTAAGGCCGGGGCACAAGTGCGGGCTAGGCTTAAGGCCGGGGCACAAGTGCGGGCTAGGCTTAAGGCCGGGGCACAAGTGCGGGCTAGGCTTAAGGCCGGGCACAAGTGCGGGCTTGTCTTAAGGCCTGGGCACAAGTGCGGACTAGGCTTAAGGCCTGGGCACAAGTGCGGGCTAGGCTTAAGGCCTGTGCACAAGTGCGGGCTAGGCTTAAGGCCGGGGCACAAGTGCGGGCTAGGCTTAAGGCCGGGGCACAAGTGCGGGCTAGGCTTAAGGCATACAGCTAACTCTTTGCACTCTTTGCATAAAGGGTTAGGCACCCATAGGGGTGAAGAGCTAGCTTTCACCCCTCTACTCTGTACTTGGACATTTAGGACTAGATCCTTTGTTGTACAGTGCGGAGCCTCTCCATAACCCCATGCTCCAAGCGACCAGGCACTTCTTGTCTGTCCTCCGTAAATGGGTAATGCCTTCTTCCCCAATTACAGTCGTGCATGCGCATTCAGACGGGACAAGAGCGAAGAGCGTAAAGCTGGCCCTATGTGCATAACCAACATGAAGCTGAATACAAAAACAAACAAGCTTTCAAGGGGCTCAAAAGTGCAGGCTAGGCTTAAGGCCTGGGCACAGGTGCGGGCTAGGCTTAAGGCCTGGGCACAGGTGCGGGCTAGGCTTAAGGCCTGGGCACAGGTGCGGGCTAGGCTTAAGGCCTGGGCACAGGTGCGGGCTAGGCTTAAGGCCTGGGCACAGGTGCGGGCTAGGCTTAAGGCCGGGGCACAGGTGCGGGCCAGGCTTAAGGCCGGGGCACAGATGCGGTTAAGGCTTGAGGCCGGGGCACAAGTGCGGGCTAGGCTTAAGGCCGGGGCACAAGTGCGGGCTAGGCTTAAGGCCGGGGCACAAGTGCGGGCTAGGCATAAGGCCGGGGCACAAGTGCGGGCTAGGCATAAGGCCGGGGCACAAGTGCGGGCTAGGCTTAAGGCCTGGGCACAAGTGCGGGCTAGGCATAAGGCCTGGGCACAAGTGCTTGCTAGGCTTAAGGCCTGGGCACAAGTGCTTGCTAGGCTTAAGGCCTGGGCACAAGTGCGGGCTAGGCTTAAGGCCTGGGCACAAGTGCTTGCTAGGCTTAAGGCCTGGGCACAAGTGCGGGCTAGGCTTAAGGCCTGGGCACAAGTGCGGGCTAGGCATAAGGCCTGGGCACAAGTGCGGGCTAGGCTTAAGGCCTGGGCACAAGTGCGGGCTAGGCATAAGGCCTGGGCACAAGTGCGGGCTAGGCTTAAGGCCTGGGCACAAGTGCGGGCTAGGCTTAAGGCCGGGGCACATGTGCGGGCTAGGCTTAAGGCCGGGGCACAAGTGCGGGCTAGGCTTAAGGCCGGGGCACAAGTGCGGGCTAGGCTTAAGGCCGGGGCACAAGTGCGGGCTAGGCTTAAGGCCGGGGTACAAGTGCGGGCTAGGCTTAAGGCCGGGGCACAAGTGCGGGCTAGGCTTAAGGCCGGGGCACAAGTGCGGGCTAGTCTTAAAGCCGGGGCACAAGTGCGGGCTAGGCTTAAGGCCGGGGCACAAGTGCGGGCTAGGCTTAAGTGCGGGCTAGGCTTAAGGCCGGGGCACAAGTGCGGGCTAGGCTTAAGGCCGGGGCACAAGTGCGGGCTAGGCTTAAGGCCGGGGCACAAGTGCGGGCTAGGCTTAAGGCCGGGGCACAAGTGCGGGCTTAGCTTAAGGCCGGGGCACAAGTGCGGGCTAGGCTTAAGGCCGGGGCACAAGTGCGGGCTAGGCTTAAGTCCGGGGCACAAGTGCGGGCTAGGCTTAAGGCCGGGGCACAAGTGCGGGCTAGGCTTAAGGCCGGGGCACAAGTGCGGGCTAGGCTTAAGGCCTGGGCACAAATGCGGGCTAAGCTTAAGGCCTGGGCACAAGTGCAGACTAGGCTTAAGGCCTGGGCACAAGTGCGGGCTAGGCTTGAGGCCTGGGCACAAGTGCGGGCTAGGCTTAAGGCCGGGGCACAAGTGCGGGCTAGGCTTAAGGCCGGGGCACAAGTGCGGGCTTAGCTTAAGGCCGGGGCACAAGTGCGGGCTAGGCTTAAGGCCGGGGCACAAGTGCAGGCTAGGCTTAAGTCCGGGGCACAAGTGCGGGCTAGGCTTAAGGCCGGGGCACAAGTGCGGGCTAGGCTTAAGGCCGGGGCACAAGTGCGGGCTAGGCTTAAGGCCTGGGCACAAATGCGGGCTAAGCTTAAGGCCTGGGCACAAGTGCAGACTAGGCTTAAGGCCTGGGCACAAGTGCGGGCTAGGCTTAAGGCCTGGGCACAAGTGCGGGCTAGGCTTAAGGCCTGGGCACAAGTGCGGGCTAGGCTTGAGGCCTTGGCACAAGTGCGGGCTAGGCTTAAGGCCTGGGCACAAGTGCGGGCTAGGCATAAGGCCTGGGCACAAGTGCGGGCTAGCCTTAAGGCCTGGGCACAAGTGCGGGCTAGGCTTAAGGCCGGGGCACAAGTGCGGGCTAGGCTTAAGGCCGGGGCACAAGTGCGGGCTAGGCTTAAGGCCGGGGCACAAGTGCGGGCTAGGCTTAAGGCCGGGGCAAAAGAGCGGGCTTAGCTTAAGGCCGGGGCACAAGTGCGGGCTTAGCTTAAGGCCGGGGCACAAGTGCGGGCTAGGCTTAAGGCCGGGGCACAAGTGCGGGCTAGGCTTAAGGCCGGGGCACAAGTGCGGGCTTAGCTTAAGGCCGGGGCACAAGTGCGGGCTAGGCTTAAGGCCGGGGCACAAGTGCGGGCTAGGCTTAAGTCCGGGGCACAAGTGCGGGCTAGGCTTAAGGCCGGGGCACAAGTGCGGGCTAGGCTTAAGGCCGGGGCACAAGTGCGGGCTAGGCTTAAGGCCGGGGCACAAGTGCGGGCTAGGCTTAAGGCCGGGGCACAAGTGCGGGCTAGGCTTAAGGCCGGGGCACAAGTGCGGGCTAGGCTTAAGGCCGGGGCACAAGTGCGGGCTAGGCTTAAGGCCGGGGCACAAGTGCGGGCTAGGCTTAAGGCCGGGGCACAAGTGCGGGCTAGGCTTAAGGCCGGGGCACAAGTGCGGGCTAGGCTTAAGGCCGGGCACAAGTGCGGGCTTGTCTTAAGGCCTGGGCACAAGTGCGGACTAGGCTTAAGGCCTGGGCACAAGTGCGGGCTAGGCTTAAGGCCTGTGCACAAGTGCGGGCTAGGCTTAAGGCCGGGGCACAAGTGCGGGCTAGGCTTAAGGCCGGGGCACAAGTGCGGGCTAGGCTTAAGGCATACAGCTAACTCTTTGCACTCTTTGCATAAAGGGTTAGGCACCCATAGGGGTGAAGAGCTAGCTTTCACCCCTCTACTCTGTACTTGGACATTTAGGACTAGATCCTTTGTTGTACAGTGCGGAGCCTCTCCATAACCCCATGCTCCAAGCGACCAGGCACTTCTTGTCTGTCCTCCGTAAATGGGTAATGCCTTCTTCCCCAATTACAGTCGTGCATGCGCATTCAGACGGGACAAGAGCGAAGAGCGTAAAGCTGGCCCTATGTGCATAACCAACATGAAGCTGAATACAAAAACAAACAAGCTTTCAAGGGGCTCAAAAGTGCAGGCTAGGCTTAAGGCCTGGGCACAGGTGCGGGCTAGGCTTAAGGCCTGGGCACAGGTGCGGGCTAGGCTTAAGGCCTGGGCACAGGTGCGGGCTAGGCTTAAGGCCTGGGCACAGGTGCGGGCTAGGCTTAAGGCCTGGGCACAGGTGCGGGCTAGGCTTAAGGCCGGGGCACAGGTGCGGGCCAGGCTTAAGGCCGGGGCACAGATGCGGTTAAGGCTTGAGGCCGGGGCACAAGTGCGGGCTAGGCTTAAGGCCGGGGCACAAGTGCGGGCTAGGCTTAAGGCCGGGGCACAAGTGCGGGCTAGGCATAAGGCCGGGGCACAAGTGCGGGCTAGGCATAAGGCCGGGGCACAAGTGCGGGCTAGGCTTAAGGCCTGGGCACAAGTGCGGGCTAGGCATAAGGCCTGGGCACAAGTGCTTGCTAGGCTTAAGGCCTGGGCACAAGTGCTTGCTAGGCTTAAGGCCTGGGCACAAGTGCGGGCTAGGCTTAAGGCCTGGGCACAAGTGCTTGCTAGGCTTAAGGCCTGGGCACAAGTGCGGGCTAGGCTTAAGGCCTGGGCACAAGTGCGGGCTAGGCATAAGGCCTGGGCACAAGTGCGGGCTAGGCTTAAGGCCTGGGCACAAGTGCGGGCTAGGCATAAGGCCTGGGCACAAGTGCGGGCTAGGCTTAAGGCCTGGGCACAAGTGCGGGCTAGGCTTAAGGCCGGGGCACATGTGCGGGCTAGGCTTAAGGCCGGGGCACAAGTGCGGGCTAGGCTTAAGGCCGGGGCACAAGTGCGGGCTAGGCTTAAGGCCGGGGCACAAGTGCGGGCTAGGCTTAAGGCCGGGGCACAAGTGCGGGCTAGGCTTAAGGCCGGGGCACAAGTGCGGGCTAGGCTTAAGGCCGGGGCACAAGTGCGGGCTAGGCTTAAGGCCGGGGCACAAGTGCGGGCTAGGCTTAAGGCCGGGGCACAAGTGCGGGCTAGGCTTAAGGCCGGGGCACAAGTGCGGGCTAGGCTTAAGGCCGGGGCACAAGTGCGGGCTAGGCTTAAGGCCGGGGCACAAGTGCGGGCTAGGCTTAAGGCCGGGGCACAAGTGCGGGCTAGTCTTAAGGCCGGGGCACAAGTGCGGGCTAGTCTTAAGGCCGGGGCACAAGTGCGGGCTAGGCTTAAGGCCGGGGCACAAGTGCGGGCTAGGCTTAAGGCCGGGGCACAGGTGCGGGCTAGGCTTAAGGCCGGTGCACAAGTGCGGGCTAGGCTTAAGGCCGGGGCACAAGTGCGGGCTAGGCTTAAGGCCTGGTCACAAATGCGGGCTAGGCTTAAGGCCTGGGCACAAGTGCAGACTAGGCTTAAGGCCTGGGCACAAGTGAGGGCTAGGCTTGAGGCCTGGGCACAAGTGCGGGCTAGGCTTAAGGCCTGGTCACAAGTGCGGGCTAGGCTTATGGCCTGGGCACAAGTGCGGGCTAGGCTTAAGGCCTGGGCACAAGTGCGGGCTAGGCTTAAGGCCTGGGCACAAGTGCGGGCTAGGCTTGAGGCCTGGGCACAAGTGCGGGCTAGGCTTAAGGCCTGGGCACAAGTGCGGGCTAGGCATAAGGCCTGGGCACAAGTGCGGGCTAGGCTTAAGGCCTGGGCACAAGTGCGGGCTAGGCTTAAGGCCGGGGCACAAGTGCGGGCTAGGCTTAAGGCCGGGGCACAAGTGCGGGCTAGGCTTAAGGCCGGGGCACAAGTGCGGGCTAGGCTTAAGGCCGGGGCACAAGTGCGGGCTAGGCTTAAGGCCGGGGCACAAGTGCGGGCTAGGCTTAAGGCCGGGGCACAAGTGCGGGCTAGGCTTAAGGCCGGGGCACAAGTGCGGGCTAGGCTTAAGGCCGGGGCAAAAGTGCGGGCTTAGCTTAAGGCCGGGGCACAAGTGCGGGCTTAGCTTAAGGCCGGGGCACAAGTGCGGGCTAGGCTTAAGGCCGGGGCACAAGTGCGGGCTATGCTTAAGGCCGGGGCACAAGTGCGGGCTAGGCTTAAGGCCGGGGCACAAGTGCGGGCTAGGCTTAAGGCCGGGGCACATGTGCGGGCTAGGCTTAAGGCCTGGGCACAAGTGCGGGCTAGGCTTAAGGCCTGGGCACAAGCGCGGGCTAGGATTAAGGCCTGGGCACAAGTGCGGGCTAGGCCTAAGGCCTGGGCACACGTGCGGGCTAGGCTTAAGGCCTGGGCACACGTGCGGGCTAGGCTTAAGGCCTGGGCACAAGTGCGGGCTAGGCTTAATGCCTGGGCACAAGTGCGGGCTTGGCTTAATGCCTGGGCACAAGTGCGGGCTAGGCCTAAGGCCTGGGCACACGTGCGGGCTAGGCTTAAGGCCGAGGCACAAGTGCGGGCTAGGCTTAAGGCCGGGGCACAAGTGCGGGCTAGGCTTAAGGCCGGGGCACAAGTGCGGGCTAGGCTTATGGCATACAGCTAACTCTTTGCACTCTTTGCATAAAGGGTTAGGCACCCATAGGGGTGAAGAGCTAGCTTTCACCCCTCTACTCTGTACTTGGACATTTAGGACTAGATCCTTTGTTGTACAGTGCGGAGCCTCTCCATAACCCCATGCTCCAAGCGACCAGGCACTTCTTGTCTGTCCTCCGTAAATGGGTAATGCCTTCTTCCCCAATTACAGTCGTGCATGCGCATTCAGACGGGACAAGAGCGAAGAGCGTAAAGCTGGCCCTATGTGCTTAACCAACATGAAGCTGAAGACAAAAACAAACAAACAAGCATTCAAGGGGTTCAAAAGTGCAGGCTAGGCTTAAGGCCTGGGCACAAGTGCGGGCTAGGCTTAAGGCCTGGGCACAAGTGCGGGCTAGGCTTAAGGCCTGGGCACAAGTGCGGGCTAGGCTTAAGGCCTGGGCACAAGTGCGGGCTAGGCTTAAGGCCTGGGCACAAGTGAGGGCTAGGCTTAAGGCCGGGGCACATGTGCGGGCTAGGCTTAAGGCCGGGGCACAAGTGCGGGCTAGGCTTAAGGCCAGGGCACATGTGCGGGCTAGGCTTAAGGCCTGGGCACAAGTGCGGGCTAGGCTTAAGGCCGGGGAACAAGTGCGGGCTAGGCTTAAGGCCTGGGCACAAGTGCGGGCAAGACTTAAGGCCTGGGCACAAGTGCGGGCTAGGCTTAGAGCCTGGGCACAAGTGCGGGCTAGGCTTAAGGCCTGGGCACAAGTGCGGGCTAGGCTTAAGGCCTGGGCACAAGTGCGGGCTAGGCTTAATGCCTGGGCACAAGTGCGGGCTAGGCTTAAGGCCTGGGCACAAGTGCGGGCTAGGCTTAAGGCCTGGGCACAAGTGCGGGCTAGGCTTAAGGCCTGGGCACAAGTGCGGGCTAGGCTTAAGGCCTGGGCACAAGTGCGGGCTAGGCATAAGGAGTGGGCACAAGTGCGGGCTAGGCTTAAGGCCTGGGCACAAGTGCGGGCTAGGCATAAGGCCTGGGCACAAGTGCGGGCTAGGCTTAAGGCCTGGGCACAAGTGCGGGCTAGGCTTAAGGCCGGGGCACAAGTGCGGGCTAGGCTTAAGGCCGGGGCACAAGTGCGGGCTAGGCTTAAGGCCGGGGCACAAGTGCGGGCTAGGCTTAAGGCCGGGGCACAAGTGCGGGCTAGGCTTAAGGCCGGGGCACAAGTGCGGGCTAGGCTTAAGGCCGGGGCACAAGTGCGGGCTAGGCTTAAGGCCGGGGCACAAGTGCGGGCTAGGCTTAAGGCCGGGGCACAAGTGCGGGCTAGGCTTAAGGCCGGGGCACAAGTGCGAGCTAGGCTTAAGGCCGGGGCACAAGTGCGGGCTAGTCTTAAGGCCGGGGCACAAGTGCGGGCTAGGCTTAAGGCCGGGGCACAAGTGCGGGCTAGGCTTAAGGCCGGGGCACAAGTGCGGGCTAGGCTTAAGGCCGGGGCACAAGTGCGGGCTAGGCTTAAGGCCTGGGCACAAGTGCGGGCTAGGCTTAAGGCCGGGGCACAAGTGCGGGCTAGGCTTAAGGCCGGGGCACAAGTGCGGGCTAGGCTTAAGGCCTGGGCACAAGTGCTTGCTAGGCTTAAGGCCTGGGCACAAGTGCGGGTTAGGCTTAAGGCCTGGGCACAAGTGCGGGCTAGGCATAAGGAGTGGGCACAAGTGCGGGCTAGGCTTAAGGCCTGGGCACAAGTGCGGGCTAGGCATAAGGCCTGGGCACAAGTGCGGGCTAGGCTTAAGGCCTGGGCACAAGTGCGGGCTAGGCTTAAGGCCGGGGCACAAGTGCGGGCTAGGCTTAAGGCCGGGGCACAAGTGCGGGCTAGGCTTAAGGCCGGGGCACAAGTGCGGGCTAGGCTTAAGGCCGGGGCACAAGTGCGGGCTAGGCTTAAGGCCGGGGCACAAGTGCGGGCTAGGCTTAAGGCCGGGGCACAAGTGCGAGCTAGGCTTAAGGCCGGGGCACAAGTGCGGGCTAGTCTTAAGGCCGGGGCACAAGTGCGGGCTAGGCTTAAGGCCGGGGCACAAGTGCGGGCTAGGCTTAAGGCCGGGGCACAAGTGCGGGCTAGGCTTAAGGCCGGGGCACAAGTGCGGGCTAGGCTTAAGGCCTGGGCACAAGTGCGGGCTAGGCTTAAGGCCGGGGCACAAGTGCGGGCTAGGCTTAAGGCCGGGGCACAAGTGCGGGCTAGGCTTAAGGCCTGGGCACAAGTGCTTGCTAGGCTTAAGGCCTGGGCACAAGTGCGGGTTAGGCTTAAGGCCTGGGCACAAGTGCGGGCTAGGCATAAGGAGTGGGCACAAGTGCGGGCTAGGCTTAAGGCCTGGGCACAAGTGCGGGCTAGGCATAAGGCCTGGGCACAAGTGCGGGCTAGGCTTAAGGCCTGGGCACAAGTGCGGGCTAGGCTTAAGGCCGGGGCACAAGTGCGGGCTAGGCTTAAGGCCGGGGCACAAGTGCGGGCTAGGCTTAAGGCCGGGGCACAAGTGCGGGCTAGGCTTAAGGCCGGGGCACAAGTGCGGGCTAGGCTTAAGGCCGGGGCACAAGTGCGGGCTAGGCTTAAGGCCGGGGCACAAGTGCGAGCTAGGCTTAAGGCCGGGGCACAAGTGCGGGCTAGTCTTAAGGCCGGGGCACAAGTGCGGGCTAGGCTTAAGGCCGGGGCACAAGTGCGGGCTAGTCTTAAGGCCGGGGCACAAGTGCGGGCTAGGCTTAAGGCCGGGGCACAAGTGCGGGCTAGGCTTAAGGCCGGGGCACAAGTGCGGGCTAGGCTTAAGGCCTGGGCACAAGTGCGGGCTAGGCTTAAGGCCTGGGCACAAGTGCGGGCTAGGCTTAAGGCCTGGGCACAAGTGCGGGCTAGGCTTAAGGCCTGGGCACAAGTGCGGGCTAGGCTTAAGGCCTGGGCACAAGTGCGGGCTAGGCTTAAGGCCTGGCACAAGTTCGAGCTAGGCTTAAGGCCGGGGCACAAGTGCGGGCTAGGCTTAAGGCCGGGGCACAAGTGCGGGCTAGGCTTAAGGCCGGGGCACAAGTGCGGGCTAGGCTTAAGGCCGGGGCACAAGTGCGGGCTAGGCTTAAGGCCGGGGCACAAGTGCGGGCTAGGCTTAAGGCCGGGGCACAAGTGCGGGCTAGGCTTAAGGCCGGGGCACAAGTGCGGGCTAGGCTTAAGGCCTGGGCACAAGAGCGGGCTAGGCTTAAGGACTGGGCACAAGTGCGGGCTAGGCTTAAGGCCTGGGCACAAGTGCGGGCTAGGCTTAAAGCCGGGGCACAAGTGCGGGCTAGGCTTAAGGCCGGGGCACAAGTGCGGGCTAGGCTTATGGCATACAGCTAACTCTTTGCACTCTTTGCATAAAGGGTTAGGCACCCATAGGGGTGAAGAGCTAGCTTTCACCCCTCTACTCTGTACTTGGACATTTAGGACTAGATCCTTTGTTGTACAGTGCGGAGCCTCTCCATAACCCCATGCTCCAAGCGACCAGGCACTTCTTGTCTGTCCTCCGTAAATGGGTAATGCCTTCTTCCCCAATTACAGTCGTGCATGCGCATTCAGACGGGACAAGAGCGAAGAGCGTAAAGCTGGCCCTATGTGCTTAACCAACATGAAGCTGAAGACAAAAACAAACAAACAAGCATTCAAGGGGTTCAAAAGTGCAGGCTAGGCTTAAGGCCTGGGCACAAGTGCGGGCTAGGCTTAAGGCCTGGGCACAAGTGCGGGCTAGGCTTAAGGCCTGGGCACAAGTGCGGGCTAGGCTTAAGGCCTGGGCACAAGTGCGGGCTAGGCTTAAGGCCTGGGCACAAGTGAGGGCTAGGCTTAAGGCCGGGGCACATGTGCGGGCTAGGCTTAAGGCCGGGGCACAGGTGCGGGCTAGGCTTAAGGCCAGGGCACATGTGCGGGCTAGGCTTAAGGCCTGAGCACAAGTGCGGGCTAGGCTTAAGGCCGGGGAACAAGTGCGGGCTAGGCTTAAGGCCTGGGCACAAGTGCGGGCAAGACTTAAGGCCTGGGCACAAGTGCGGGCTAGGCTTAGAGCCTGGGCACAAGTGCGGGCTAGGCTTAAGGCCTGGGCACAAGTGCGGGCTAGGCTTAAGGCCTGGGCACAAGTGCGGGCTAGGCTTAATGCCTGGGCACAAGTGCGGGCTAGGCTTAAGGCCTGGGCACAAGTGCGGGCTAGGCTTAAGGCCTGGGCACAAGTGCGGGCTAGGCTTAAGGCCTGGGCACAAGTGCGGGCTAGGCTTAAGGCCTGGGCACAAGTGCGGGCTAGGCATAAGGAGTGGGCACAAGTGCGGGCTAGGCTTAAGGCCTGGGCACAAGTGCGGGCTAGGCATAAGGCCTGGGCACAAGTGCGGGCTAGGCTTAAGGCCTGGGCACAAGTGCGGGCTAGGCTTAAGGCCGGGGCACAAGTGCGGGCTAGGCTTAAGGCCGGGACACAAGTGCGGGCTAGGCTTAAGGCCGGGGCACAAGTGCGGGCTAGGCTTAAGGCCGGGGCACAAGTGCGGGCTAGGCTTAAGGCCGGGGCACAAGTGCGGGCTAGGCTTAAGGCCGGGGCACAAGTGCGGGCTAGGCTTAAGGCCGGGGCACAAGTGCGGGCTAGGCTTAAGGCCGGGGCACAAGTGCGGGCTAGGCTTAAGGCCGGGGCACAAGTGCGAGCTAGGCTTAAGGCCGGGGCACAAGTGCGGGCTAGTCTTAAGGCCGGGGCACAAGTGCGGGCTAGGCTTAAGGCCGGGGCACAAGTGCGGGCTAGGCTTAAGGCCGGGGCACAAGTGCGGGCTAGGCTTAAGGCCGGGGCACAAGTGCGGGCTAGGCTTAAGGCCTGGGCACAAGTGCGGGCTAGGCTTAAGGCCGGGGCACAAGTGCGGGCTAGGCTTAAGGCCGGGGCACAAGTGCGGGCTAGGCTTAAGGCCTGGGCACAAGTGCTTGCTAGGCTTAAGGCCTGGGCACAAGTGCGGGCTAGGCTTAAGGCCTGGGCACAAGTGCGGGCTAGGCATAAGGAGTGGGCACAAGTGCGGGCTAGGCTTAAGGCCTGGGCACAAGTGCGGGCTAGGCATAAGGCCTGGGCACAAGTGCGGGCTAGGCTTAAGGCCTGGGCACAAGTGCGGGCTAGGCTTAAGGCCGGGGCACAAGTGCGGGCTAGGCTTAAGGCCGGGGCACAAGTGCGGGCTAGGCTTAAGGCCGGGGCACAAGTGCGGGCTAGGCTTAAGGCCGGGGCACAAGTGCGGGCTAGGCTTAAGGCCGGGGCACAAGTGCGGGCTAGGCTTAAGGCCGGGGCACAAGTGCGGGCTAGGCTTAAGGCCGGGGCACAAGTGCGGGCTAGGCTTAAGGCCGGGGCACAAGTGCGGGCTAGGCTTAAGGCCGGGGCACAAGTGCGAGCTAGGCTTAAGGCCGGGGCACAAGTGCGGGCTAGTCTTAAGGCCGGGGCACAAGTGCGGGCTAGGCTTAAGGCCGGGGCACAAGTGCGGGCTAGTCTTAAGGCCGGGGCACAAGTGCGGGCTAGGCTTAAGGCCGGGGCACAAGTGCGGGCTAGGCTTAAGGCCGGGGCACAAGTGCGGGCTAGGCTTAAGGCCTGGGCACAAGTGCGGGCTAGGCTTAAGGCCTGGGCACAAGTGCGGGCTAGGCTTAAGGCCTGGGCACAAGTGCGGGCTAGGCTTAAGGCCTGGGCACAAGTGCGGGCTAGGCTTAAGGCCTGGGCACAAGTGCGGGCTAGGCTTAAGGCCTGGCACAAGTTCGAGCTAGGCTTAAGGCCGGGGCACAAGTGCGGGCTAGGCTTAAGGCCGGGGCACAAGTGCGGGCTAGGCTTAAGGCCGGGGCACAAGTGCGGGCTAGGCTTAAGGCCGGGGCACAAGTGCGGGCTAGGCTTAAGGCCGGGGCACAAGTGCGGGCTAGGCTTAAGGCCGGGGCACAAGTGCGGGCTAGGCTTAAGGCCGGGGCACAAGTGCGGGCTAGGCTTAAGGCCTGGGCACAAGAGCGGGCTAGGCTTAAGGACTGGGCACAAGTGCGGGCTAGGCTTAAGGCCTGGGCACAAGTGCGGGCTAGGCTTAAAGCCGGGGCACAAGTGCGGGCTAGGCTTAAGGCCGGGGCACAAGCGCGGGCTAGGCTTAAGGCCTGGGCACAAGCGCGGGTTAGGCTTAAGGCCTGGGCACAAGCGCGGGCTAGGCTTAAGGCCTGGGCACAAGCGCGGGCTAGGCTTAAGGCCTGGGCACAAGCCCGGGCTAGGCTTAAGGCCTGGGCACAAGTGCGGGCTAGGCCTAAGGCCTGGGCACACGTGCGGGCTAGGCTTAAGGCCTGGGCACACGTGCGGGCTAGGCTTAAGGCCTGGGCACAAGTGCGGGCTAGGCTTAAGGCCGGGGCACAAGTGCGGGCTAGGCTTAAGGCCTGGGCACAAGTGCGGGCTAGGCTTAAGGCCGGGGCACAAGTGCGGGCTAGGCTTAAGGCCGGGGCACAAGTGCGGGCTAGGCTTAAGGCCGGGGCACAAGTGCGGGCAAGGCTTAAGGCCGGGGCACAAGTGCGGGCTAGGCTTAAGGCCGGGGCACAAGTGCGGGCTAGGCTTAAGGCCGGGGCACAAGTGCGG
The DNA here is from genome assembly GCF_032444005.1 of Ranitomeya imitator. NCBI lineage: Eukaryota > Metazoa > Chordata > Amphibia > Anura > Dendrobatidae > Ranitomeya > Ranitomeya imitator. The sequence continues at coordinate 48,701 of NW_027194500.1, forward strand.
GCTAGGCTTAAGGCCGGGGCACAAGTGCGGGCTAGGCTTAAGGCCGGGGCACAAGTGCGGGCTAGGCTTAAGGCCGGGGCACAAGTGCGGGCTAGGCTTAAGGCCGGGGCACAAGTGCGGGCTAGGCTTAAGGCATACAGCTAACTCTTTGCACTCTTTGCATAAAGGGTTAGGCACCCATAGGCGTGAAGAGCTAGCTTTCACCCCTCTACTCTGTACTTGGACATTTAGGACTAGATCCTTTGTTGTACAGTGCGGAGCCTCTCCATAACCCCATGCTCCAAGCGACCAGGCACTTCTTGTCTGTCCTCCCTAAATGGGTAATGCCTTCTTCCCAAATTACAGTCGTGCATGCGCATTCAGACGGGACAAGAGCGAAGAGCGTAAAGCTGGCCCTATGTGCTTAACCAACATGAAGCTGAAGACAAAAACAAACAAACAAGCATTCAAGGGGTTCAAAAGTGCAGGCTAGGCTTAAGGCCTGGGCACAAGTGCGGGCTAGGCTTAAGGCCGGGGCACAAGTGCGGGCTAGGCTTAAGGCCGGGGCACAAGTGCGGGCTAGGCTTAAGGCCGGGGCACAAGTGCGGGCTAGGCTTAAGGCCGGGGCACAAGTGCGGGCTAGGCTTAAGGCCGGGGCACAAGTGCGGGCTAGGCTTAAGGCTGGGGCACAAGTGCGGGCTAGGCATAAGGCCTGGGCACAAGTGCGGGCTAGGCTTAAGGCCTGGGCACAAGTGCGGGCTAGGCATAAGGCCTGGGCACAAGTGCGGGCTAGGCTTAAGGCCTGGGCACAAGTGCAGGCTAGGCTTAAGGCCGGGGCACAAGTGCGGGCTTAGCTTAAGGCCGGGGCACAAGTGCGGGCTAGGCTTAAGGCCGGGGCACAAGTGCGGGCTAGGCTTAAGGCCGGGGCACAAGTGCGGGCTAGGCTTAAGGCCGGGGCAGAAGTGCGGGCTAGTCTTAAGGCCGGGGCACAAGTGCGGGCTAGGCTTAAGGCCGGGGCACAAGTGCGGGCTAGGCTTAAGGCCGGGGCACAAGTGCGGGCTAGGCTTAAGGCCGGGGCACAAGTGCGGGCTAGGCTTAAGGCCGGGGCACAAGTGCGGGCTAGGCTTAAGGCCGGGGCACAAGTGCGGGCTAGGCTTAAGGCCGGGGCACAAGTGCGGGCTAGGCTTAAGGCCGGGGCACAAGTGCGGGCTAGGCTTAAGGCCTGGGCACAAGTGCGGGCTAGGCTTAAGGCCTGGGCACAAGTGCGGGCTAGGCTTAAGGCCTGGGCACAAGTGAGGGCTAGGCTTAAGGCCGGGGCACATGTGCGGGCTAGGCTTAAGGCCGGGGCACAAGTGCGGGCTAGGCTTAAGGCCAGGGCACATGTGCGGGCTAGGCTTAAGGCCTGAGCACAAGTGCGGGCTAGGCTTAAGGCCGGGGAACAAGTGCGGGCTAGGCTTAAGGCCTGGGCACAAGTGCGGGCAAGACTTAAGGCCTGGGCACAAGTGCGGGCTAGGCTTAGAGCCTGGGCACAAGTGCGGGCTAGGCTTAAGGCCTGGGCACAAGTGCGGGCTAGGCTTAAGGCCTGGGCACAAGTGCGGGCTAGGCTTAATGCCTGGGCACAAGTGCGGGCTAGGCTTAAGGCCTGGGCACAAGTGCGGGCTAGGCTTAAGGCCTGGGCACAAGTGCGGGCTAGGCTTAAGGCCTGGGCACAAGTGCGGGCTAGGCTTAAGGCCTGGGCACAAGTGCGGGCTAGGCATAAGGAGTGGGCACAAGTGCGGGCTAGGCTTAAGGCCTGGGCACAAGTGCGGGCTAGGCATAAGGCCTGGGCACAAGTGCGGGCTAGGCTTAAGGCCTGGGCACAAGTGCGGGCTAGGCTTAAGGCCGGGGCACAAGTGCGGGCTAGGCTTAAGGCCGGGACACAAGTGCGGGCTAGGCTTAAGGCCGGGGCACAAGTGCGGGCTAGGCTTAAGGCCGGGGCACAAGTGCGGGCTAGGCTTAAGGCCGGGGCACAAGTGCGGGCTAGGCTTAAGGCCGGGGCACAAGTGCGGGCTAGGCTTAAGGCCGGGGCACAAGTGCGGGCTAGGCTTAAGGCCGGGGCACAAGTGCGGGCTAGGCTTAAGGCCGGGGCACAAGTGCGAGCTAGGCTTAAGGCCGGGGCACAAGTGCGGGCTAGTCTTAAGGCCGGGGCACAAGTGCGGGCTAGGCTTAAGGCCGGGGCACAAGTGCGGGCTAGGCTTAAGGCCGGGGCACAAGTGCGGGCTAGGCTTAAGGCCGGGGCACAAGTGCGGGCTAGGCTTAAGGCCTGGGCACAAGTGCGGGCTAGGCTTAAGGCCGGGGCACAAGTGCGGGCTAGGCTTAAGGCCGGGGCACAAGTGCGGGCTAGGCTTAAGGCCTGGGCACAAGTGCTTGCTAGGCTTAAGGCCTGGGCACAAGTGCGGGCTAGGCTTAAGGCCTGGGCACAAGTGCGGGCTAGGCATAAGGAGTGGGCACAAGTGCGGGCTAGGCTTAAGGCCTGGGCACAAGTGCGGGCTAGGCATAAGGCCTGGGCACAAGTGCGGGCTAGGCTTAAGGCCTGGGCACAAGTGCGGGCTAGGCTTAAGGCCGGGGCACAAGTGCGGGCTAGGCTTAAGGCCGGGGCACAAGTGCGGGCCAGGCTTAAGGCCGGGGCACAAGTGCGGGCTAGGCTTAAGGCCGGGGCACAAGTGCGGGCTAGGCTTAAGGCCGGGGCACAAGTGCGGGCTAGGCTTAAGGCCGGGGCACAAGTGCGGGCTAGGCTTAAGGCCGGGGCACAAGTGCGGGCTAGGCTTAAGGCCGGGGCACAAGTGCGGGCTAGGCTTAAGGCCGGGGCACAAGTGCGAGCTAGGCTTAAGGCCGGGGCACAAGTGCGGGCTAGTCTTAAGGCCGGGGCACAAGTGCGGGCTAGGCTTAAGGCCGGGGCACAAGTGCGGGCTAGTCTTAAGGCCGGGGCACAAGTGCGGGCTAGGCTTAAGGCCGGGGCACAAGTGCGGGCTAGGCTTAAGGCCGGGGCACAAGTGCGGGCTAGGCTTAAGGCCTGGGCACAAGTGCGGGCTAGGCTTAAGGCCTGGGCACAAGTGCGGGCTAGGCTTAAGGCCTGGGCACAAGTGCGGGCTAGGCTTAAGGCCTGGGCACAAGTGCGGGCTAGGCTTAAGGCCTGGGCACAAGTGCGGGCTAGGCTTAAGGCCTGGCACAAGTTCGAGCTAGGCTTAAGGCCGGGGCACAAGTGCGGGCTAGGCTTAAGGCCGGGGCACAAGTGCGGGCTAGGCTTAAGGCCGGGGCACAAGTGCGGGCTAGGCTTAAGGCCGGGGCACAAGTGCGGGCTAGGCTTAAGGCCGGGGCACAAGTGCGGGCTAGGCTTAAGGCCGGGGCACAAGTGCGGGCTAGGCTTAAGGCCGGGGCACAAGTGCGGGCTAGGCTTAAGGCCTGGGCACAAGAGCGGGCTAGGCTTAAGGACTGGGCACAAGTGCGGGCTAGGCTTAAGGCCTGGGCACAAGTGCGGGCTAGGCTTAAAGCCGGGGCACAAGTGCGGGCTAGGCTTAAGGCCGGGGCACAAGCGCGGGCTAGGCTTAAGGCCTGGGCACAAGCGCGGGTTAGGCTTAAGGCCTGGGCACAAGCGCGGGCTAGGCTTAAGGCCTGGGCACAAGCGCGGGCTAGGCTTAAGGCCTGGGCACAAGCCCGGGCTAGGCTTAAGGCCTGGGCACAAGTGCGGGCTAGGCCTAAGGCCTGGGCACACGTGCGGGCTAGGCTTAAGGCCTGGGCACACGTGCGGGCTAGGCTTAAGGCCTGGGCACAAGTGCGGGCTAGGCTTAAGGCCGGGGCACAAGTGCGGGCTAGGCTTAAGGCCTGGGCACAAGTGCGGGCTAGGCTTAAGGCCGGGGCACAAGTGCGGGCTAGGCTTAAGGCCGGGGCACAAGTGCGGGCTAGGCTTAAGGCCGGGGCACAAGTGCGGGCAAGGCTTAAGGCCGGGGCACAAGTGCGGGCTAGGCTTAAGGCCGGGGCACAAGTGCGGGCTAGGCTTAAGGCCGGGGCACAAGTGCGGGCTAGGCTTAAGGCCGGGGCACAAGTGCGGGCTAGGCTTAAGGCCGGGGCACAAGTGCGGGCTAGGCTTAAGGCCGGGGCACAAGTGCGGGCTAGGCTTAAGGCCGGGGCACAAGTGCGGGCTAGGCTTAAGGCATACAGCTAACTCTTTGCACTCTTTGCATAAAGGGTTAGGCACCCATAGGCGTGAAGAGCTAGCTTTCACCCCTCTACTCTGTACTTGGACATTTAGGACTAGATCCTTTGTTGTACAGTGCGGAGCCTCTCCATAACCCCATGCTCCAAGCGACCAGGCACTTCTTGTCTGTCCTCCCTAAATGGGTAATGCCTTCTTCCCAAATTACAGTCGTGCATGCGCATTCAGACGGGACAAGAGCGAAGAGCGTAAAGCTGGCCCTATGTGCTTAACCAACATGAAGCTGAAGACAAAAACAAACAAACAAGCATTCAAGGGGTTCAAAAGTGCAGGCTAGGCTTAAGGCCTGGGCACAAGTGCGGGCTAGGCTTAAGGCCGGGGCACAAGTGCGGGCTAGGCTTAAGGCCGGGGCACAAGTGCGGGCTAGGCTTAAGGCCGGGGCACAAGTGCGGGCTAGGCTTAAGGCCGGGGCACAAGTGCGGGCTAGGCTTAAGGCCGGGGCACAAGTGCGGGCTAGGCTTAAGGCTGGGGCACAAGTGCGGGCTAGGCATAAGGCCTGGGCACAAGTGCGGGCTAGGCTTAAGGCCTGGGCACAAGTGCGGGCTAGGCATAAGGCCTGGGCACAAGTGCGGGCTAGGCTTAAGGCCTGGGCACAAGTGCAGGCTAGGCTTAAGGCCGGGGCACAAGTGCGGGCTTAGCTTAAGGCCGGGGCACAAGTGCGGGCTAGGCTTAAGGCCGGGGCACAAGTGCGGGCTAGGCTTAAGGCCGGGGCACAAGTGCGGGCTAGGCTTAAGGCCGGGGCAGAAGTGCGGGCTAGTCTTAAGGCCGGGGCACAAGTGCGGGCTAGGCTTAAGGCCGGGGCACAAGTGCGGGCTAGGCTTAAGGCCGGGGCACAAGTGCGGGCTAGGCTTAAGGCCGGGGCACAAGTGCGGGCTAGGCTTAAGGCCGGGGCACAAGTGCGGGCTAGGCTTAAGGCCGGGGCACAAGTGCGGGCTAGGCTTAAGGCCGGGGCACAAGTGCGGGCTAGGCTTAAGGCATACAGCTAACTCTTTGCACTCTTTGCATAAAGGGTTAGGCACCCATAGGCGTGAAGAGCTAGCTTTCACCCCTCTACTCTGTACTTGGACATTTAGGACTAGATCCTTTGTTGTACAGTGCGGAGCCTCTCCATAACCCCATGCTCCAAGCGACCAGGCACTTCTTGTCTGTCCTCCCTAAATGGGTAATGCCTTCTTCCCAAATTACAGTCGTGCATGCGCATTCAGACGGGACAAGAGCGAAGAGCGTAAAGCTGGCCCTATGTGCTTAACCAACATGAAGCTGAAGACAAAAACAAACAAACAAGCATTCAAGGGGTTCAAAAGTGCAGGCTAGGCTTAAGGCCTGGGCACAAGTGCGGGCTAGGCTTAAGGCCGGGGCACAAGTGCGGGCTAGGCTTAAGGCCGGGGCACAAGTGCGGGCTAGGCTTAAGGCCGGGGCACAAGTGCGGGCTAGGCTTAAGGCCGGGGCACAAGTGCGGGCTAGGCTTAAGGCCGGGGCACAAGTGCGGGCTAGGCTTAAGGCTGGGGCACAAGTGCGGGCTAGGCATAAGGCCTGGGCACAAGTGCGGGCTAGGCTTAAGGCCTGGGCACAAGTGCGGGCTAGGCATAAGGCCTGGGCACAAGTGCGGGCTAGGCTTAAGGCCTGGGCACAAGTGCAGGCTAGGCTTAAGGCCGGGGCACAAGTGCGGGCTTAGCTTAAGGCCGGGGCACAAGTGCGGGCTAGGCTTAAGGCCGGGGCACAAGTGCGGGCTAGGCTTAAGGCCGGGGCACAAGTGCGGGCTAGGCTTAAGGCCGGGGCAGAAGTGCGGGCTAGTCTTAAGGCCGGGGCACAAGTGCGGGCTAGGCTTAAGGCCGGGGCACAAGTGCGGGCTAGGCTTAAGGCCGGGGCACAAGTGCGGGCTAGGCTTAAGGCCGGTGCACAAGTGCGGGCTAGGCTTAAGGCCGGGGCACAAGTGCGGGCTAGGCTTAAGGCCGGGGTACAAGTGCGGGCTAGGCTTAAGGCCGGGGCACAAGTGCGGGCTAGGCTTAAGGCCGGGGCACAAGTGCGGGCTAGTCTTAAAGCCGGGGCACAAGTGCGGGCTAGGCTTAAGGCCGGGGCACAAGTGCGGGCTAGGCTTAAGTGCGGGCTAGGCTTAAGGCCGGGGCACAAGTGCGGGCTAGGCTTAAGGCCGGGGCACAAGTGCGGGCTAGGCTTAAGGCCGGGGCACAAGTGCGGGCTAGGCTTAAGGCCGGGGCACAAGTGCGGGCTAGGCTTAAGGCCGGGGCACAAGTGCGGGCTAGGCTTAAGGCCGGGGCACAAGTGCGGGCTAGGCTTAAGGCCGGGGCACAAGTGCGAGCTAGGCTTAAGGCCGGGGCACAAGTGCGGGCTAGTCTTAAGGCCGGGGCACAAGTGCGGGCTAGGCTTAAGGCCGGGGCACAAGTGCGGGCTAGGCTTAAGGCCGGGGCACAAGTGCGGGCTAGGCTTAAGGCCGGGGCACAAGTGCGGGCTAGGCTTAAGGCCTGGGCACAAGTGCGGGCTAGGCTTAAGGCCGGGGCACAAGTGCGGGCTAGGCTTAAGGCCGGGGCACAAGTGCGGGCTAGGCTTAAGGCCTGGGCACAAGTGCTTGCTAGGCTTAAGGCCTGGGCACAAGTGCGGGCTAGGCTTAAGGCCTGGGCACAAGTGCGGGCTAGGCATAAGGAGTGGGCACAAGTGCGGGCTAGGCTTAAGGCCTGGGCACAAGTGCGGGCTAGGCATAAGGCCTGGGCACAAGTGCGGGCTAGGCTTAAGGCCTGGGCACAAGTGCGGGCTAGGCTTAAGGCCGGGGCACAAGTGCGGGCTAGGCTTAAGGCCGGGGCACAAGTGCGGGCTAGGCTTAAGGCCGGGGCACAAGTTCGGGCTAGGCTTAAGGCCGGGGCACAAGTGCGGGCTAGGCTTAAGGCCGGGGCACAAGTGCGGGCTAGGCTTAAGGCCGGGGCACAAGTGCGGGCTAGGCTTAAGGCCGGGGCACAAGTGCGGGCTAGGCTTAAGGCCGGGGCACAAGTGCGAGCTAGGCTTAAGGCCAGGGCACAAGTGCGGGCTAGTCTTAAGGCCGGGGCACAAGTGCGGGCTAGGCTTAAGGCCGGGGCACAAGTGCGGGCTAGTCTTAAGGCCGGGGCACAAGTGCGGGCTAGGCTTAAGGCCGGGGCACAAGTGCGGGCTAGGCTTAAGGCCGGGGCACAAGTGCGGGCTAGGCTTAAGGCCTGGGCACAAGTGCGGGCTAGGCTTAAGGCCTGGGCACAAGTGCGGGCTAGGCTTAAGGCCTGGGCACAAGTGCGGGCTAGGCTTAAGGCCTGGGCACAAGTGCGGGCTAGGCTTAAGGCCTGGGCACAAGTGCGGGCTAGGCTTAAGGCCTGGCACAAGTTCGAGCTAGGCTTAAGGCCGGGGCACAAGTGCGGGCTAGGCTTAAGGCCGGGGCACAAGTGCGGGCTAGGCTTAAGGCCGGGGCACAAGTGCGGGCTAGGCTTAAGGCCGGGGCACAAGTGCGGGCTAGGCTTAAGGCCGGGGCACAAGTGCGGGCTAGGCTTAAGGCCGGGGCACAAGTGCGGGCTAGGCTTAAGGCCGGGGCACAAGTGCGGGCTAGGCTTAAGGCCTGGGCACAAGAGCGGGCTAGGCTTAAGGACTGGGCACAAGTGCGGGCTAGGCTTAAGGCCTGGGCACAAGTGCGGGCTAGGCTTAAAGCCGGGGCACTAGAGTTGAGCGACCTTGACCTTTTTAGAGTCGAGCCGGGTTTTGCGAAACCCGACTATGTCCAAAGTCGGGTCGAGTGAAATCGGCCGATTATGACGTAAAGTCGGGATCGACCGAAACACGAAACCCAATGCAAGTCAATGGGGCAGCATAGTCGGCAGTGAGTGGGGGCCAGGAAAACACCTAGAGTGGCCATTTTAATGTCAAAACCATCCATTCTTCTTAATGAAGCTTGTCAAGCGTAATTTACCTTATAATAATTGGAAGGCATTTGAAATTGGGGGTCATTTGGCTAAAGTTGTGGGGGGTAGGGCTGGTTCAAGTAATTAGTGGGCCCAGGAAATCTGGACCACGTCACGGCAGTGGAGCAGGGAGAGGTAAGTATTTCAACTTTGCAAGTGCTGTGAACCTGAGCAAGCAGGGGGGGCCCACTCGTTGGCATTGGCACTGGCACAGGGCCCCTCAAAGTACAGCGGTGTGTTTGCACGGCGGGGGCGCCTCCCACCGGCAGCAACACTTTTGCGTACTATGAGAGGCCCTGTGCCAGTGACGTCGCCAACTAGTATTCCTCCCCCCACCTGATGAAGGAACCTGCACTTTCATCTGCACCTTCCTCTTTGTCCCCGTGTAAGGTGGTATGGTATGCGGGAAGAGCAACCTGACTTTCAGCAGGGTCACAATGTTGTTGTGTAGCGTGCACGGGGAATGTTGCGTTATGGGTCAATGTACCAGCAGACTCATCTATCACTGGCTGGGCAATGGGCACGATGAAGTGGAAACACAGATATAGGCCCAAAGAAGAAAGTGGGCTAAATGCAGTTCAAAATTGGTAACACAGGAATAACCAGGGGGCATTGCAGTGGAGGACAACTGGAATGAGAGGCTGACACAGAGAGTAGGGCCAAATCAGTAAGTAGTCGAAATGCAGTTCAAAATTGGCAACCGTAGTAAACAGGCGGCACAGCTTTGTTCAGTGGAGGAGAACAGCAAGGAGTGGCAGACACCGATAGTAGGCCCCAAACCAACTAGTACGCCAAATGCAGTTGTTCCATTTAACCACAATTTAATGAGAGCCTGAAGATAGAAGCTCAGGAAAGGCAACCTGGGGAACACCTTGGAGTGTAACACACCATCTCTCTCCACCCCATACCCATTTTGTATGGCCTAATGCAGTGTACTTTTCTACAACTACTAAACGAGAGTCGGAAGACCGAAGCAATGGCAAGGAAACCTGGGGAACACCTTAGAGTGTAACACACCCTCTCTCTACACCCCATACCCAATTTGAAGGCCTAATGCAGTGTAGTTTCCAAGAACTACTAAACGAGAGCCGGAAGATCGAAGCTCAGGAAAGGCAACCTGGGGAACACCTTGGAGTGTAACACACCCTCTCGCTACACCCCATACCCAATTTGAAGGCCTAATGCAGCGTAGTTTCCAAC